>NC_057800.1:327281110-327581110 GCF_018294505.1 Triticum aestivum
CCCCGGTTCTTCCTCTCCTCTCCCTCGCTCTCTCTCTCCCGTGTCCGAACGCACCGTCGCCGCCGTTCGCCATAGCCGCCGCCACCGGCCTCCCCTCGCCTCCCCGACACGCTCCCCAGCTCCGCCGCGACCCCCTCTACCTCCTCGTCAAGCCACAAGACGCCGGACGCCCTGTGGAGCCGCCGTCGCCATCGTCTTCCTCCTCGGGCTCCGACCACCATCGCCGTCGATTCGCCGTCTCCAGCGCGTCCCCGAGCCCGCTTCGACGCCCACTGCAACCGCGGTGAGCTCCGCCACCGTTTCCCCCTCTTTTCCCCCTCGTTCCCGCGCCGTAACCCCATTTCCCACCACGGCCGAACCTCCGCCGTCGCCGAGCTCGCCGTCGACGCAGCTCCGGTGACCATTTGGTCACCCCGGCGAGTCCAACGAGTCCGTAAGGCCCCGTAGAGCATCCCTAGCGCCTTGCTTCGCTCGCCTTCGAGCTCCAACCACGTTCCCGTGCACGACCGAACCCCGGCGGCCGCAGCCGAGCTCGCCGTCGTCGACTCCGGCCACCCCAGGCCCAGCCACGGCCACCGCCCGACGCGCCATCGAGCTGGCTTTCCAACGCACCTAGCCGCACGCCGTTTGGAGCACCACAGAGGAAACCCGAGGCACTTGTACGCCGCGGACCTCGCCGGCGGGTTTGACCTGTTTGACCTGGGGTTTGACCCCCCCCAGGGTCACTGACGCGTGGGCCCCGTCGGCCAGGTGGTTAGATTAGCGCTAATCACTGTTAATTAACCCCCCCTGACACTGACCAGTGGGCCCCAGCCCCACTAACCCTTAATTAGGATTAAACTAACCTCTGTTAAACCCCCCTGTCACTGACGTGTGGACCCCACACGTCAGGTTTGACCCCAGCCAGCCGCAGTTGATCGCTGACGTCGTGCTGACGTCATGCTGGCGCAATATATATATTTCTGGATTTAATTAAATCAGGAAATTCCAGAATATTATTTAAACTTCAAAAATTCATAACTTTTATTCTGTAACTCCAAATCAGACAAATTATATATGAAAAATGATCAGAAAAATCCAATCTATCCATCTGTACTATTTTCATGCATGACTAAACAAGTTAACTTGATGTTTAATGCAGAACAAGGAAAAGCACTTTAAAAGGCCATGTTCGAGTTTGAAATTTGAATCTTTGATTCAAATTGGTTCAAACCCTTCTGGTCTTAGTTGCATTAGCCCAACACACTCATATTGCCATGTTTCATGCATGCATCATATTGTTGCACATTGTTTGGTGATGGTTGTGTATCGGTGTCCTTTGCGACAGGTTCTGCCTCCGAGGAGTACCGTGATTACCCTAACGAAGAACCGTATCAGTGCATCGACCCATCAGGCAAGCAACCAACCATTTGATCATATCGATACAATCCCATGTTCTTGCTCCTGCTCTCTTTTACTACATTAAGACAACGCGTTTCAAACTGCTGTGTGCTACGGTAGTTGAACCCATTTCCTCTGCATGACCTGTCATTGCCACAGTAACTAGATGAAACCCACTAGCATGTGTAGGAGTTGTATGAGCCATATGTATGTGTTGTTCCTACCTTGCTATGCCTTCTATGCTTAGAGTCGTGTCAGGTCTGGTTCATCTGGGTGATGGGCTAGAGTGAAATGATTATGTCGGTAATGAGAGTGGTGTGGTGAACACGATTTGGTAAAGGTATCGATGAGAGGCCATGTAGGAGTACATGGTGGGTTGTTTCATTGAAGCCGACCTTAAGCACTGAGATCTGTATGTGTGATTTAAGATACATCTACTACCATGCATTGGGCCCGAAACCAATGGACCCTCTCGGCTTCTTATTCACCCTAGTTCTCCGTCCAGGAGTTGCAAGTAGTTTCTGGTGTTTGTAGCCTACTGGAGGCCGTGGACAGCCCTGACCGTAGGGGTGGGCTGTGATGCGGTAGGTACGTGGCCGGGTGTACCGAATACCCGTTAGGTATCTCGGGAACCCTGTTCACATCGTTCGGGGCCGTATGGGAAACCTCGGCCGGACTCCCTGCGGATGGAACCTGAATAGGCGATAAACCTGGACTGGAGGCTTAGGTGATTAGGTAGGTCGTGGCCGACACCCACGTTGGGCTTCCGCTTGAAGGTTGCCGAGTACATGTCGTGTAAACGACGGTAAGTGGTGAGAGCGTGTATGAAGAAGTACACCCCTGCAGGGTTAACATGATCTATTCGAATAGCCGTGTCCGCGGTAAAGGACTACTTGGTTGCCTATACAGTTCATAGACAAGTAAATGGAAACTGCTAAAAGCCTCAAGATAAGTGTGAGTGCCAAGGATGGCTCTTCCATAGGGAGACGGAGGTGGATCCTCGGTAGTGTATTGAAGTGGTGAGTAGTGGACTCGTGTGCGCAAAACCATTTCAAGTTGGAGTATCGTAGGATAGTCTAGCCAAGAGTCAAAGCTGGCTTGCTGCAATAACTCCACCAACCCTTCTTGATAATATGCATGTATGTAGGATCTGATGTAAGTCTTGCTGAGTACCTTTGTACTCATGTTTCTATAATTTACATTTTACAGAAGACGCTGCAACCCCTTCTGATGGGTTCTATGTAGACGTTGACATCAACGAGTAGGCTAAAGGCCCAGGTGGTGACCCTGAGCTTGTGAAGGACCATGTAGTATAGCTAGGCTTTCCAAGTCTCTTTTATTTTACTAGTTGTCTGTACTCAGACAAGTTACTTCCGCTGCTGGTTTGTATGACTGTATGACTTGAATGTTGGGTCGTGAGACCCGTACCTTTGTGTATGTTATGTATGGCTCTCTGAGCCTTAAATAAAGTACTTGTGTCGTAGAGTCATGTTGTGATGCTTCGTTGTATTTGCACATATCGAGCATATTGTGTGTATGATTGAAATGCTTGGTATGTGTGGGATCTGACTACCTAGTTGTTTATCTTTAGTAGCCTCTCTTACCGGGAAATGTCTCCTAGTGTTACCGCTGAGCCATGGTAGCTTGCTACTGCTCTGGAACACTTAGGCTGGCCGGCATGTGTCCTTCTTCGTTCCTGTGTCTGTCCCTTCGGGGAAATGTCACGCATTGAGTACCGGAGTCCTGTTAGCCTGCTACAGCCCGGTTTACCGGAGTCCTGCTAGCCCAGTGCTACAGCCTGGACCCACTTGCTGATGACCGACACGTTCGAAGCTGGGTCATGGATGCCTGTCCCTGTAAGTCTGTGCCACTTTGGGTTTACGACTACTCATGTCAGCCCGAGCTCCTTATCATATGGATGCTAGCGACACTATCATATACGTGAGCCAAAAGGCGCAAACGGTCCCGGGCAAAGGTAAGGCGACACTCGTGGGGATACCGTGCGTGAGGACGCAAAGTGATATGAGGTGTTACCGGCTAGATCGATGTGACATCGAGTCGGGGTCCTGACATGTCATCTGCCTCGAGTACTGTTGTTATGCATGTTCCCTTTCATCTAGTTGGTTAAATGCTGGCATGCTGGCATTGTTGATATGTTATTGCATGATCTTTATTGTTGATGCTAGTGGTGATGTTATGCTCTGAGTAGTGTTGTACTGGTAATATTCATGCTCTTCATTATGCCATGCTCAGTTGGATATGATTCATTGTTGATATGGTGACTAGTTATGTTGCACCCGTGCTTATGTTGATATCATGTTCATCCATTGTAATTGTATCATGTTATTTTATCATGGCTCAGCATATTTGCATTCAAGTTTAAACAGATTAAATTGAACTTGAACACTTGTTGGCTGAGTCATGGTGCCACCATATCGAACTGACCAGTGCAACCACGCTTACCTTTATGGGAAGGTCCTAACTGGGTCTATTGTCGTGCCTCTTGCCGGTGCCTCCAACTAGGGAAGGTTATGGGCGTGCGGTACCCTGGCCCAGTAAGCAGACATAACCTTGTGTGCCCGTTGTTGTTATTATTATGGATTCGGTCCCCGTGAGGGACGTTTGGCCACGACGGTGGTCGTTGTCTCTTTGGTAGACACGGGGCCACCCAGGACTAGCCCAGTTGGGAGTGGGTCGGAGTGGCTGGGAGAGTGTCATGACAATAGATCGGTTTTGTTGAAACATCGTTGGTCCACCCGAATGGGAGTGCGAGGCCATGGGTTCCGTAGTGTGGGTACAGTGTACTAACCTCTGCAGAGTGTATATTAAAATCTAGCGATAGCCGCGCACGCGGATAAGGGCCCAGGTCATGTCGATCACATTGTGAGTCAACAGTAATAATAATAATGTGCTAGATAACAACCCCGGTTCGAGGATGAGCTAAGTTGGTTGTGATCGCCGGAAGGATCACTGTTTGAAACCAAGTGTTGGTCATGGTTGTGATCGTCGGAATGATCACCGTGGTATCGAGAATACCGAGTTGTTGGATAGTCGTGATGTTTTGCGAGAATCATGGGTAAAGATCAAGCTCCTTGTGGTCATTTGATGATTACTACGGTATTGTTTATACCAAGCTTGATTTGATCCTGAGATGATCGTGTAATGTCCGAAGTTGGTATATGATGCATGTGATGGTTACGAGGTAACCCGAGCAGAATAAATGGTGCATGTAGTGTCATCATGTTGCATGCTAGTAACCTCAGATTTATATGTTCATACCATGCTCATATTGTTCTAGCAGAATTATGTTTAGGTTGTTCATGCCATGATCATATTGTTCTAGCGACATTATGTTCATGCCTTGTTATCCTGATGATCGCATGATAATTCCTACTTAACATGTAATTGCCATGTTGTTGTTTGTCTTGAATGCTTCTGGTTATTGTGAGCTTGCAAGTACATTCAATGTACTAACCTGGCGTGTCATGCCAGTTTGCAGGTCGGGCCTGGATTGCTTGCTTGTTTGGTGTTGTTCCTATGTTCGCGAGCTAGGATAAATGTTCCAGCCAGAGTCCCAGCGGATTGGAGTCCATCATCGCCGTTCGTTGTTTCGCTGCCAGTAGTTGTTCCGCTGCTTCGAGTTGTTATGCTACTGGTATAGAGCAACCGTGGTTTGCCTAATGTCTCCGTGCCGCTGTTATCCATTGTAATATTGGAACCCTTGTATTCATACCCGTGTTGTAATAGAGAGCCGGTTTGTTCTATACTAAGCAGTGACGTATTCCAAAAGACTTCACCTTGATCTCTGGGCTGGAATACGGGGCGTTCCAGTTTTCTCTGAGCCAGGGTGCCACATCAACCCGAGTCAAACTTGCCGGAGTTGACCCGGGGCTCGTCGCCGACAAGGCCTGGGACGGCGGAGAGGTGCGGGTTTCCTCTTCCAGCAACCAAATGGACGATGGAGGCCATCTATGTGACGAGGTGAGTGAGCCACATTGATTGGTGGTGGCGGTGGAGCTCGGGGTCGCCGGAAACGATGCCGGCGATGACCTTGGCGGACGCCGGAGCTCGGGTGAGCTCGGGCTTGTCGCTAGGGTGCACGGAGAGGTGCGTAGAGTGGTGCTACGGGCTCCTAGGGATGGAGTGAGTGCGGTGGCGTGCTCGGTATCGAGCCAACGTGGTTGTGGCCATGACGGCGACGTGCAGAGGCGGCGGCGGGTGCGGGCGAGCTTGGTGCGGTCGCGATCGTGCATGGCAGAGCAAACGGAGAGGATGGGGAGAGGCAAAAGCTCACGGGGAACACGATGAGCTAGGAAGCGTGGTCGGGGACGAGCTGCTGCAGCGGTGATGGCGAAGGGGATCTCCGACGGTGGCGTAGTCGGACGAAGTTGATGTAGTGGCTTCGGGGCAAGCGAGCGCTCGGGGTTCGGCCTGCTCGATGGAGAGGACGACGGCAGAGCTGCTGAACACGACGAGATGGCAAGGAGGCGACGGTGGCTGCGGTTTTCACGTCGGCGCGAGCGCGGCAGCGTCGGCCATGGTGGGGGGAGAGCGAGAGAGAGGGGCAGGGGGAGAGTGGGCGTGTCCAGGCAGTCAGGGGTGACGTGGAGGTCAACCAGAGCGTCCAGGGGCAAAGTGGCAAGCAGCTGGTGCCGTGGCGAGCTCTCGCGGCCGGTGCCGCCTCCTGCCTGCCTGTCTGGCAGGGAAGAAGCAGCTGGCTGGCACGGGCCAGCATAGTGCTGGGCCGCCAGGTGGACCTGCCAGGTAGGTTGACCAGGTAAGCCTCTTTCTTTTATTTTCTGTTTTGTTTTATTTCTGCAAGTTTGTGGCATTTCTAAAAATAGCTAGACTCCTTCAAAAATCACCAAACTGCTCATGGCCACTGTTTGGAATAAATCCAACATGGAACATTTTAGTTTAGGATTATTTGAGCATTTAAAATATTTACTAGCATTTAAATGACCAAATTCAAATAACTAATGATTTAATCCAGTGACCTTAGGATGACCTAGAAAATTGTGCACAATTTTTGTCAGAGGTTTAGGACAAAGGCAAAGATGATGAACATTTTAGAGGGTATTTCAGGTCATTGAAAATATTTTTTAGTAAACCATAGTTGGTTTCAGGAGGGGTGCTCGGGGTTCTGTCATCCCCATTTCCAAGTTTCTGATAAAGTTAAACATGATGTAAGCACTCTAATGCATGAACTAGCTAGGGTGTGACAACTCACCCCCACTCAGAGAAGGTGGGGTATTCAAGTCGAAGACAATCCTCCCTTTCCAAAGTGGCTTCTTTCTCAGAGTGGTGTGACCATTGAACCTTGTGAAACTTGATATTATGTTGTCGACTGGTACGCTCGGCTTGATCAAGGACACGAATGGGATATTCCCGGTATGTGAGATTATCTTGGAGATCAAGCGTTTCGTGGTCCACTCCAAAGATAGGATCCGAGAAGAAACACCTGAGTTGAGAAACGTGGAAGACATCATGAACTCTGGAAAGATGCGAAGGTAGTTCCAATTGGTAGGCAACTTCTCCTCGTTTGGAAAGAATGCGAAAGGGACCAATGTAACAAGGAGCCAATTTGCCTTTGATATCGAATGGATGGGTTCCCTTCAGAGGAGTAACCCGAATGTAAGCCTTCTCATCGCCTTCAAAAGTCATGGCCTTATGTTTACGATCATATTGGCTCTTTTGACGGGATTGGGCTGTTTTCAACTTTCCACTAATAATGCGAACTTGCTCTTCTGCTTCCTGGATCATATCCGGGCCAAATAATTGTCTTTCCCCGGTTTCTGACCAGTTAAGAGGCATTCGACACATTCGTCCATAGAGAACTTCAAAAGGGGCTTTGCCCAAGCTAGATTGATAGCTATTGTTATAAGAAAATTCAGCAAATGGAAGGCATGTCTCCCAATCCATTCTGAATGAGATAATAGAAGCTTGGAGCATATCTTCTAGAATTTGATTGACGCGCTCTACTTGACCACTAGATTGAGGGTGGAAGGCAATACTAAAGGAGAGACGAGTCCCCATAGCATTTTGGAAACTTTCCCAAAATCGACAGGTGAAGAGACTTCCACGGTCTGAGTTAATCTCCAATGGAACACCTGGAAGAGACACTATTCGAGAGATATACGGTCTGCTAGCTCGCTAGCAGTTACACTCTCCCGAACAGGTAGGAAGTAGGCTACTTTGGAAAGACGATCGATGACAACGAAAATAGCATTATTCCCTCTCTTGGTCCTGGGAAACCCGGTGACGAAGTCCATAACGACTTTATCCCATTTCCATTCAGGAATAGCTAAAGGTTGAAGGGTGCCAGCAGGCCGTTGATGCTCTGCTTTAACATGATGACAGACGTCGCAATTTGCAACATATTGAGCGATTTCTCTCTTCATCCTAGTCCACCAGAACCTGTGGCATAGATCCTGATACATCTTGGTACTACCGGGATGAATTGTGAGAGGAGAATCATGAGCTTCCTTTAGGATCAATTGTCGTAGTTGTTGTTTCTTGGGAACCACCAAACGATTCTCTAAGAAAACAACACCTCGGTCATCCATAGAGAAACATTTAGCAGCTCCGCTAGCAATGTTCTCTTGGATGCGGGATATACCCTTGTCACGCTTCTGGGCGACTATGATTTGATCCGTAAGGGTAGGTTTCACCACCAAGGTAGATAGGAATCCTTGAGGAACAAAATTAAGGTTAAGCTTCCTAAATTCCTCATGGAGAAGTGGTTGACATTGTTGTAACATCAGGTTGTTACAATAAGATTTATGACATAGTGCATCATCAATAAACATTGGCTTTTCTTGTGGTGTAAGTTATTCCTAAGTCGTAATCTGAGATCAACTCGACCCAACATCTTTGCCTGAGATTCAAATCTGGTTGGGTGAAGATATATTTCATACTTTGGTGAGCGGTGAAGATCTCGCAACGATTACCGAGAAGGTAATGTCACCATGTTTTGAGTGCATGGACTACAGCTGCAAGCTCTAGATCATGTGTGGGATATTTTTCCTCATGTGGGTGTAACTGCCGTGAAGCACAGGCAGTTACATGACGATCTTGCATGAGTATGCAACCTAGTCCTTGTCGCGAGGCGTCACAATAGATAATAAAGTCCTTGGAGAAATCTGGTGGTACCAGTACGAGAGCAGATGTAAGGCATCTTTTCAGTTCCTGAAAGCTGAACTCGCACTATGGGGTCCACTCAAACTTTTTATCTTTCTTAAGGAGTTCAGTTCGAGGTTTAGCAACCTTGGAGAAATTCTCGATGAAGCGGCGATAGTAGCTCACTAGGACAAGGAAACTCCGAACTTTCTTGACCATTTCAGGTGGAGTCCATTTAAGAATGGCCTGAACTTGCTCAGGATTGAGAGCAATACCCTTACCAGAGATTACATGGCCTAGGTAGGTCACTTCTGGCAACCAAAATTCACATTTGGAGAATTTGGCATAAAGGCGATGCTCTCGGAGTTTCGTCAATACCAGCCTTAGATGTTCGGCATGGTCTTCCTCATTCTTGGAGTAGATGAGTATATCATCGAGGTATACCACGACGAATTTATCCGAATACTCCATGAAGATCGAGTTCATTAACCGAGAGAAGGTGGCTGGAGCATTGGTTAAACCGAAGGACATGACGGTGTACTCGTATTGGCCATAATGAGTAACATAGGCCGTTTTGGGAATGTCCCTGTTCTTGATTTTGATTTGATGGTAGCCCAACCTTAAATCCATTATGGAGAAGACTGAGGATGCAGCGAGCTGATCATACAGGTGGTTGATCCCGGGGAGCAGATACTTGTTCTTTATGGTAACAGGGTTGACGGGTCGCTAATCTACAACCTTCCAATCTGTACCATCCTTCTTCTTGACGAAGAGGACGGGGCAAGCCCATGAAGAAGAACTAGGACGGATGAAACCCTTTTTCAATGACTCATCGAGTTGTTTCTTAAGCTCGGCTAGTTCTAGGGGTGCCATCTTATGGGGTCTTCTAGAGATTGGGACAGTTCTTGGAACAAGATCTATCACGAACTCCACATCTCTATCAGGTGGAACACCTGGCAGTTCTTCTAGCACGACATCTGGAAAGTCACGGACTACTGGAATATCTTCAAGGTTTGGAAGAGGGTTGGCATTAAGAGAGTAGAGTTGACACTTGGCCACTCGGTTTAAGACATTGACCATCTTGCCCGATGGGTGGGTAAGTTGAATAGTTCTAGTGGCACAATCAATCTTAGCATAATGGGCTGACATCCAGAGCATACAAGTCAAAGCACACTGAGTACAGACAACTACAAATGAAAAAGGCTGAGAAGCCTGACTATCTTCCAGATCCTGCCAAGGCACAAGATCGTAGCTGAGGTATCAAGCTAAACATCGAAGTCCACGCGGAACTACTAGCGAGACTGAAGTCTCTCTACAAAATATAAAATAAGCAAACGTGAGTACAAATGTACCCAGCAAGAGTTACATCAGAACTACCTACATATGCATCGATATCAACAAAGGGGGGTGGTGGAGTTTGACTGCAGCAAGCCAACTTTGACTCGGTGGCTATCCTAAACTACGATTGCAAGTAACTCTTTTCAGGTGGCGCACACGAGTCCACATATTCACCAAATGAATACACCACTATGGATCCGCTCCGGTCTCCCTATGAAAACGCCATCCGTAGCACTCATGCTTATCTTGCGCATTTTAGAATATCCACTTTCACTTGTCTATGAACTGTTATAGGCAACCAAGTAGTCCTTTACCGTGGACGTGGCTATTCGGATGGATGATGTTAACCATACAGGGGTGTACTTCTTCATATATGTTTCCACCACTTAGCATCTACACACGACATGTGCTCGGGAGACTTCAAGCGAAAGCCGACATGGGTGTAGACCACAACCTAACTAACCACACAAGTCTCTAGTCTAGGTTTATCGCCTATTCGGGTTCCATCCGGTAGGAGATCCGGCCGGGGTTTCGCTCACAGCCCCAAACGATGTGTACAGGGTTCCGAGACACCAAACGGGTGCCCGGCATACCCGACCATGGTGTATCTACCGCATCATGGACCACCCCTAGGGTCAGCGCTACGCACGTCCTCTAACACATATCCTACAAACACCAGAAACTAGTTGCAACTCCTGGATAGAGGACATGGGCGGTTAATAAGTCGAGAGGGGTCATATTTCAGGGCCCAATGCATGGTAGTAGCTTAAGGACGGTTCCAGTGAAACAACGCACCATGTACTCCTACATGGCCTCTCATCGATACCTTTACCAAATCGTGTTCAACACATCACTCACATTACCGATATAATCATTTCACTCTAGCCCATCACCCAGATGAACCAGACCTGACATGACTCTAAGCATAGCAGGCATAGCAAGGTAGGAAACACAGACATGGCTCAATCAACTCCTACACATGCTACTGGGTTTCATCTAGTTAATGTGGCAATGACAGGTCATGCAAAGGAAATGGGTTCAACTACCTTAGCACACAACAGTTTGAAACGTTGTTGTCTTAAATCCAGTAAATGAGAGCAGGAGCGAGAACATGGGACTGTATCGATATGATCAATGGGGATGCTTGCCTAATGGAGTGGTAGTAGGATACCGCTCTTCAGTCGGATATTCGTGGGTATCCTCGGAGGCAGAACCTACCATGGAAGACACATCGGAACACAATCATCACATGGCAATATGCAACAATATGATGCATACTATGACATGGCAATATGAGTGTGTTTTGGCTAATGCATTCTAAAACAGGTTGGTCTGAGTCCATTTGAATCAAAGATTCAAATGAAAGCCCATGATATGAAGTCATATTAATGCATTAGCTTGTTTCACTTAAACAGCAAGGTTAAAGTGTTCTAACATGAATGAAACCATTACATATGGAAAGATTGGATTTTTTCGATCAATTTTCATATATAAATCTTTGCATTTGGAGCTACAGATTAATTTCTATGAATTTTTGAAGTTTATAATATTTTCTTGAATTTCCTGTATAAGAATAAATCCAGTAAATGATTTATTGCGTCAGTTTTACGTCAAGGAGACATCAGCAGTCAACGGGGACGGTCCAGGTCAAACCTGACCAGTGGGTCCCGCGTGTCAGTGTCATTAGACTAACTAATTTTAGTTAGTCCTAATCCTAGGTTAATTAGCAGGGCGGGCCCACACGTCAGTACCCACTGGGGTCAAACGGTGGTCAAACCCGGGTCAACTGCGTCAAAACCTGCCGGCGACTCGACGCCGGCAAGGCCAGATGCGGCGGGGAGCTGCGGGCTTGCGTCTCCGGCGACCAAACGGTCGGCGGAGGGCATCTACGAGATGCGGACACACGCCCGCATCGATTAGTGGGGGCGGTTGAGCTTGGGCTGGCCGGATTTGTCACCAGCGATGACCTTAGCAGTTGTTAGAGCTCGGGTTTGAGGCTACGGCGGACGAGTCGGCGCGTGCGAGGCATCTACGGGCCCTATGCGACGCGGCGAGGTCAGTGGACAGGACGACTGGGCCGTTGCGTGGCCGGAGCCACGTCGGTGGCGAGCTCAGGTGGCGGCGCATGTGGGTGTGCTTGATGCGGCATCCACGGCGAGTGGCAGAGGGAACGGAGAGGGGGAGGATGGCCAGTAGCTCAAGGCGGATGCAGTGAAGCAGACGGCGGGCTTGGAGGGGGTCGGAGCTGAGCGAGGTGGCGAGGGGGTCTCCGGTGGCCGACGGCGAGGATGAAGATGATGGAGTCACTTTGAGTGTCCCGTGGGCGCGTGCTTCATCTTGGAGCTCTGTGACGTCGAGGCGGAGCCATTGGGGATGGCGTAAGGGTGAGGGGGTGGCTCTGGGCACGGTGGCAGCGAACGACGGCAGCTGTCGCTCTCGGGTGCGTTCTAGAGAGAGAATAGAGGAGGGGGATGAGCTCGAGGGAGTGAGCGAGAGGGACCAGGGGGGCTGCATGGCGCCTCCAGGTGCTCGGTCGTGGGCGGGGGAGGAAGCAGGAGGTGGCGTCCGATGCGCGCGCATGCAACACGCCTCTGCCTTTTGGCAGAGGTGGGAGACGACTGGCAGCTGCCAGTGGGCTGGGTCGGTTGGAGGAGCTGGGCCAGGTGGGCTTCCAAGTAAGTCAGGTTGCTCTCTCTCTCTCTCTCTCTCTCTCTCTCTCTTCTTTTATTTGTTTCTATTTTCAATTATTCTATAACTTTAGGGCTTTATTAAAAATACCAAAACAATCTCAAAATTCATGAAACTGCTCAAGGCTGCTGTTTGGAATACTTTCAACAGTAAACATTTTAATTCAAGAATATTTGGCCATTTAAAATATTATATAGCATTTAAATGCCCAAATGCAAATAGCATATGATTTAATTTAGTGACGTTAAGATGACCTAGAAAATTGTGAACCAATTTTATTAGAGGTTCTAACCCAAGAAAAAAATGATGGACATTTTAGAAGGGCATTTCAGGTTCATTGAAAATGATTTTAGTAAACCCTAGTTGTTTTAGAGGGGGTGCAGGGGGTTCTTTCACCACCATTTCAAGTTCTTGAGAAATTTAAACATGATGCACACATGAAGGGCTAGCCAAGTGCATGCCAGAACTAGGGATGTGACAACTCACCCCTACTAAACAAGAATCTCGTCACAAGATTCAGGCGTAGGGTAAGATGAAGGGGGGGACGCAACTAACACAATCTTCACGATCTAGGTTGCACTTCATAAGAACGTTGATTCGATCATCATCTTTACACGACATGACAACAAGAGGAAAGGGAGAATTTTAGAAGAATCAATTTTCCTGGGGTTCGAGCAACTTAGTATCATCTTAATGATCACAAGATCAACTCACGGGATGGGACATAGAAACATCTCTGGAGCTGAGAGGCAAAACTTGCATCAGGAGGGACGGAAGAAACAATTTGACGAGGGTTTCAAATAGCAAGGAAAAATTGCCATGATTCCATGACGGGGCACCTTAAGGAAGGTGACTCGTAGAATTATTACTTTAAGTGGCAAAAAGAATTACTTTTGATCCATAGATCATCGAAACTCTTCATACCAGCATGAGGAAAATCACAATTGACCGTTAGAAAGAATTCAAGAGGATGTCATCCTCAGTTTGGATAGGAAACTACGGTTATAGAACAACTCGGCAAATGGAAGGCACACTCCAGTTGATACGAAGGATATAACCTAGTGACTGAGTGTTCTTTCAAGAACTTAAGGATTCCCATATTCATCAAAGTTGTCAGGACCACGATCCCAAGTCACACCGATCTAGCATGTAACACATCATATCACTTTGCGGCCTCACGCATGGTATTCCCACGGGTGCCACCTTACCTGGCCCGGGACCGTTTGCGCCTTTTGGCTCACGTATATGATAGTGTCGCTAGCATCAATATGACAAAGAACCCGGGCCAACATGACTATTCGTAAACCCAAAGTGGCACTAACTTATAGGGACAGGCATACATGACCCAGCAACGAACGTGTCGGTCATCAGCGAGTGGATTCGGGCTGTAGCAACTGGGCTAGCAGGACTCTGGGAATCCGGGCTGTAGCAGGCTAACAGAACTCCAAAAGACACCACGTGACATTTTCCCGAAGGGACAGAGACAGGTTCGAAGAAGGACACATGTCGGCCAGTCTAAGTGTTCCGGAGCAATAGCAACTGGGCTAACAGGACTCTGGTAAACCGGGCTGTAGCAAACTACCATGGCTCAGTGGAAGCACTAGACTACATTTCCCCATAAGAGAGGCTACCAAGTATAGGCAACTAGGTTGTCGGATTGCACACATACCAAGCATTTCAATCATACACACAATTTGATCGATATGTGTAAATACAACATGGCATCACAACATGACTCTACGACTCAAACTAATTGTTCAATAGGCTCCGAGGAGCGAGATATTACAAACATGGGTCTCATGACCCAACATTCAGAGCATACAAGTCAAAGCACATGCGGAAGCTTAACATGTCTGAGTACAGACATCTACAAATGAAAAAGGCTGAGAAACCTGACTATCTACCAGATCCTCCCCGAGGGCACAAGATCGTAGCTGAGGTAACAAGCTAGGCGTCAAAGTCCACGCGGAACTACTAGCAAGACTGAAGTCTCTCTGCAAAACATAAAATAAGAAAACGTGAGTACAAATGTACCCAGCAAGACTTACATCAGAACTAACTACATACACATCAGTATCAACAAAGGGGGTGGTGGAGTTTAACTACAGCAAGCCAACTTTGACTCGATGGCTATCCTAAACTACGGCTGCAAGTAACTCTTTTGAGGTGGCGCACACGAGTCCACATATTCACCAAATCAAATACACCACTATGGATCAGCTCCCGTCTCCCTACGAGAACGCCATCCATAGCACTCACGCTTATCTTGCGCATTTTAGAGTATCCACTTTCACTTGTCTATGAACTGTTATACGCAACCCAGAAGTCCTTTGCCGTGGACGTGGCTATTCGAATAGATCATTTATAACCCTGTAGGGGTGTACTTCTTCACACATGTTTCCACCACTTAGCGTCTGCACATGTGCTCGACAGACTTCAAGCGAAAGCCGACGTGGGTGTAGACCACGACCTAACTAACCAAACCAGTCCCTAGTCCAGGTTTATCGCCTATTCGGGTTCCATCCGCGAGGAGATCAGGCCGGGGTTTCGCTCACAGCCCCAAAGGATGTGTGCAGGGTTCCCGAGACACCAAACAGGCGACTCGGTACACTGGGCCACGGTGTATCTACCGCATCATAGTCCACCCCTAGGGTCAGCGCTATGCACGGCCTCCAACAGATATCCTACAAACACTAGAAACTACTTGCAACTCCTGGACAGAGCACAAGGGCGGTTAATAATTCGAGTTGGGTCATATTTCAGGGCCCAACGTGTGGTAGTAGCTGTTCATGGATCACAAACACAGAACTCAGTCCCTGAGGACCCTGAGGACGGTTTCAGTGAGACAACCCACCATGTACTCCTACATGGCCTGTCACCGCTACCTTTACCAAATCGTGTTCACACACTTATCTCATACACCGTAGGACATGTTCTCCACTTTCCAATTCATCCCCGATGAATCAGACCTGACTCAACTCTAAGCAGTACCAGGCATGACAAACAAGCATGAATGAGTAGGCACATCAGGGCTCAAACAACTCCTACTCATGCTAGTGGGTTTCATCTATTTACTGTGGCAATGACAGGTCATGCAGAGGAAAGGGGTTCAACTACCGCAGCAGGTAATAGTTTAATCGTTGTTGTCCTAATGCAGTAAAAGAGAGCAGGAGTGAGAGAGTGGGATTGTAGCGGAATGAACAAGGGGGTTTTGCTTGCCTGACGTAGTGGTACAAGGATACTACCCTTCAGTTGGATACTCGTGAATATCCTCGGAGGCAGAACCTACCACGAAGAACACATCGAAGCACACTCATCACATGGCAACATGCAACGATATGAAGCATGCAATGACATGGAAAAATGAGTGTGTTTTGGCTAATGCAACTTAGAACAGGTTGGTTTGAGCTCATTTGAATCAAATGCAAACCCAAAATAAGAGGTCATATTAGTGCATTAACTTGTTTCATCTAAACAGCAAGGTTAACTTCTTCTGACATTCATGAAACGAGTACAGATGGAAAGAATGAATTTTTCTGATCAATTTTCATATATAAATCTTTGCATTTGGAGTTACGGTTGATTTTCTATGAATTTTAGAAGTTTTGGGCATTTTCTAGAATTTTCTGAATTATTTTAAATTCAGAAAATTATTAACTTTGTCAGCATTGCATCACTGTGACGTCGGCAAGTCAACTACGGCTGATCAGGTCAAACCTGACCAGTAGGGTCCACTGGTTAGTCACACAGTGCTGTCTGGGTCACTAACAGGTGGGGTCAGGTCAACAGCCACGTCGGCAAGTCAACACTGACATGTGGGGTCGGTCAACAGGTGACGTGGCCAGGTCAAACTGACCTGTGGGGCCCGTGGTGTTAGTTTAATCTAAAAAGAAATAAAACCCAGGTTAATTAGGGCGTGGACCCCAGGTGTCAGTGAGCTAGGGGGGTTAGTTAGGGCGTCATTAGCGCTAAGCACCCGGGGATTAGGCCGACGGCTAGTTGCCGGCGAGGCCAGAGGTGACGCTGGTGCTCGGGATCACGCTACGAGGCTAGGTTTGAGCCGTGGCTGTGCGCGTTGAAGAGCCCTTGCCGGTGCACATCGAATGATGGTGGTGGCCGGAGCCGACGGCGGCGAGCTCGGAAGCGGCGGCCGGCATTCGGGTGTGCACGGAAACGCGGCTGCGGTGGCCTAGGTGATGCGTGTGCGGAATGCGGAACCTAAACCGTCTACGCAATGCGGCGAGCAGGATGGACGTGCGCTCGGGACCAAAAGGTCACCGGAGCATCGTCAGCAGCAAGCATGGCGGCGGCGGGTTTCGGTCATCAGCGAAGCGGCAGCTACGGTGTGCAACTGAGAAAACGAAGCGGGGGGAAGGAGCAGCAGCTCACAGTGGTTGTAGTGGTGCATACGGCGAGCTAGGAGGAGGACCGGAGCGAACAGGGCGGTGCAGGCGATCTCGGCAGCCGCAGGTTGGAGACGACGACGGTGAAGACGAAGCGGGGCTTCTCGAGGCGCATGACTCATTGTAGAGGTCATGGTCGTCATGGCGGAGCTTCTGGACTGCACGAGAGGACGAGGGAGAGGCGATGGCCGCGGTGGTGCTCGTTGGCGCGCTGCACTGATGACCCACAAGTATAGGGGATCTATCGTAGCCTTTTGGATAAGTAAGAGTGTCGAACCCAACGAGGAGCATAAGGAAATGATAAGCAGTTTTTAGTAAGGTATTCTCTGCAAGCACTGAAATTATCGATAACAGATAGTTTGTGATAAGGTAATTTGTAACGAGTAGCAGGTAATAAAAGTAAATAAGTTGCAGCAAGATGGCCCAATCCTTTTTGTAGCAAAGGACAAGCCTGGGCAAATTCTTATATGAAGGAAAGCGCTCCAGAGGACACATGGGAATTATCGTCAAGCTAGTTTTCATCACGTTCATATGATTCGTGTTTGGTAGTTTGATAAGTTGATATGTGGGTGGACCGGTGCTTGGGTGCTGTCCTTACTTGGACAAGCATCCCACTTATGATGAACCCCCATTGCAAGCATCCGCAACTACAAGAAAAGTATTAAGGTAAACCTAACCATAGCATGAAACATATGGATCCAAATCAGCCCCTTACGAAGCAACGCGTAAACTAGGGTTTAAGCTTCTGTCACTCTAGCAACCCATCATCTACTTATTACTTCCCAATGCCTCCCTCTAGGCCCAAACAATGATCAAATTTCATGTAGTCAACGTTCACATGACAGCACTAGAGGGATGACAACATACATCTCGTCAAAATATCGAACGAATACCAAATTCACATGAGTACTAATAGCAAGACTTCTCCCATGTCCTCAGGAACAAATGTAACTACTAACAAAGACTATTCATGTTCATAATCAGAGGGGTATTAATATGCATAATGGATATGAACATATGATCTTCCACCAAGTAAACCAACTAGCATCAACTACAAGGAGTAATCAACAGTACTAGCAGCCCACAGGTACCTATCTGAAGTTTGGATACAAAGATTGGACACAAGAGATGAACTAGGGTTTGAGATGAGATGGTGCGGGTGAAGATGTTGATGGAGATTGACCCCCTATCGATGAGAGGATCTTTGGTGATGATGATGGTGATGATTTCCCCCTCCTGGTGGGAAGTTTCCCTGGCAGAACAGCTCCGCCAAAGCCCTAGGTTGGTTCCGCCAAGGTTCCGCCTCGTGGCGGCGGAGTCTCGTCCCGAAAGCTTGCTTACGATTTTTCTCAGACGAAAGACCTCATGTAGCAGAAGATGGGCATCAGAGGGCCACCAGGGAGCCCACGAGGCTGGGGGGCGCGCCTAGGGGGGTAGGGCGCGCCCCCACCCTCGTGGCTGATGGGTGGCCCCCCTCTGGTACTTCTTGTGCTCAGTATTTTTTATATATTCTGAAAAGTGCTCCCGTGAAGTTTCAGGACTTTTGGAGATGTGGAGAATAGATCTCTAATATTTGCTCCTTCTCTAGCCCAGAATTCCAGCTGCCGGCATTCCCCCTCTTCATGTAATCCTTGTAAAATAAGAGAGAATAGGCATAAGTATTGTGACATAATGTGTAATAACATGCCATAATGCAATAAATATCAATATAAAAGCATGATGCGAAATGGACGTATAAACTCCCCCAAGCTTAGACCTCGCTTGTCCTCAAGCGAAAGCCAAAATTGAAAAATATGTCGACATGTTTGGAGATAGAGGTGTCGATAAAAATAAGATACGGACATGAGGGCATCATGATCATTCTTAGAGCAGCAACATATATATATATATATATATATATATATATTGTCATATGATCTCTTATGCTAAAGTAACAATTCAATCACAATTTCAAGTATGAATCATAAACTTCACTGAGAACCAACAAACTATAATCTCAGTCGTTGAGGCAATTGCAATTTATCATAACATAGGAAAGAGTCAATATAAGAGCTTTTCAGCAAGTCCACATACTCAACCATCTTTTAGTCTTTCACAATTGCCTCCCAACATTTTACCTCAACGGTAATGTCAACAATAATAGTTCATGGAGACTCACATCCAATTAGCTATATATATCAGGATCTTTCCAACATATTGTGCTTACCAAAGGATAAAATATAAGAAGGAAAGGTGAAGATCACCATGACTCTTATGTAAGGTAGAAGATAAAAGTATAAGATAGGCCCTTCATAGAGGGAAGCATAGGTTGTCATGCGCTTTTATGGTTGGATGCACAAAATCTTAATGCAAAAGAACATCACTTTAAATTGCCACTTGTGATATGGACCTTTTTTATGTAGTCCGTCGCCTTTATTTCTTCCGTATCACAAGATTGTATAAACCTTATTTTCTCCGCACTAATAAGTCATACATATTTAGAGAGCAATTTTTATTGCTTGCAACGATGACAACTTCCTTGAAGGATCTTACTCAAGCCATATGTAGATATGGTGGACTCTGATGGCAAAACTGGGTTTAGGGATATTTGGAAGCATAAGTAGTATCTCTACTTGGTGCAAAGGAATTGTCTAGCAAGAGAGGGAAAGACAAGCTCAACATGTTGGATGATCCATGAAAATATAATTTATCTCAGATGTAAGAAAACATAATCCATTACGTTGTCTTCCTTGCCAACGTCAACTCTTAGCATGTCATACTTTAATGAGTGCTCACAAACATAAAAGATGTCCAAGATAGTATATTTATATGTGAACCTCTCTTTCTTTATTACTTCCTATTAATTGCAATGATGACCAAAACTATGTTTGTCAACTCTCAACAACTTTTATTCATCATACCCTTTATATGTGAGCTCATTACTCTCCATAAGATCCATACGATCTCTTTGTTTCTTTTTATTTCTTATCTTTTTATTTTATTCCCTCAAGATCATAGCAAAATAATCAAGCCCTTGACTCAACACTAATCTTTATTATATATAGCTCACAGACTCGATTACATAGAAGGATCATAAAGCAAAACTCACAACTAGATCATACCAAAACTTTATTCTACTAGATCAAGGTATTATAAAAAGGATCGAACTAAGAAAAACGGTAAAGATAAAAGTGATGGTGATACGATACCGGTGCACTCCCCCAAGCTTGGCAGTTGCCAAGGGGAGTGCCCATACCAGATACTCAGTTCTTCTTTGTTAGTGAAGAAGGTGTTGGTTTTGTTGATGGAATAGGCTTCTTCCTTAATTTGCGCTTAAGGACGGAATTTTGATCCCTTGAATCACCGGTGTCCTGCTCAAGGCTTAATATCTTCTTGCATAATTCCTGTTTGTTTTCTTGCAAGAGGCGAAAAGGGATAAACTCGATCTTAGGTTTCTTTGCTCTATCAGGGAGGCTTGACTTTTTGAACTCCACATGCATGTCCTCGGGTTGAGGTAATGGGACTTCATATTCATCTAAGCTCGTCTCCTCCTTTCCCTGAGGTTCATAATCCTCTTCTTCTTCCATAGTCCAGCCACAATGCTCCACATCCCCATAGACCTTAGGATCTGCAAGGTAATCACCCACATAGCTTTCTCCATCCGAATCCTGGGACGACATGTTGCTCAGATCTGTAGCAGGACCGCTCGAAACAAAGACAGGAGATATTTGCGTGATACGGTGGTCAAAACCTTCGGGAGATTATATAATGATTTTTTTACCGAGCAAAAGAAGTATTGTGCAAGAAAACGGAGTCCAGAAGGCGCACGAGGTGCCCACGATCCAGGGGGCGCGCCTCCCACCCTCATGGAAGCCTCATGTCCTTCCCGGACTACTTCTTATTTTCCTATTTTTCTAAATATTCCAAAACAAAGAAATATTGCCATTAGAACCGTTTTGGAGTCGGTTTACTTACCGTACCACGTACCTATTCCTTTTCAGAGTCTGAAACGTTCTGGAAAGCGTCCCTTATGTTTTCCTCCAGGGTTACGGTTTCAATAATATTAGTTTCAACATTTATGGGATTACCTGAGATATAATGTTTGATTCTTTGACCGTTCACCACCTTCGGATTTGTGCCTTCGAAGTTGTTGATTTTTATGGAACTGGAACGATAGACCTCCTCGATAACGTAAGGACCTACCCATTTAGACAGAAGTTTGCCTGCAAAAAATCTTAAATGAGAGTTGTATAACAATACATAATCACCTACATAGAACTCACGCTTTTGTATCCTTTTATCATGCCATCTTTTAACTTTTTCTTTAAACATCTTGGCATTTTCATAAGCCTGGGTTCTCCATTCATCAAGTGAGATAATGTCAAAAAGCCTCTTCTCACCAGCAAGTTTGAAGTTATAGTTGAGCTCTTTAATAGCCAAATATGCCTTATGTTCTAATTCAAGAGGTAAGTGACATGCTTTGCCATAAACCATTTTATACGGAGACATACCCATAGGATTTTTATATGCAGTTCTATAAGACCATAATGTATCATCAAGTTTCTTGGACAAATTCTTTCTAGATCTATTAACAGTCTTTTGCAAAATTAATTTTAGCTCTCTGTTACTTAATTCTACTTGACCACTAGACTTTGGGTGATAAGGAGATGCAATTCTATGATTAGCATCATACTTAGCAAGAATTTTACGAAAGGCACCATGAATAAAGTGTGAACCACCATCAGTCATTAAATATCTAGGGACTCCAAACCTTGGGAAAATAACATCTTTAAGCATCTTAATAGAGGTGTTATGATCAGCACTACTAGTTGGAATAGCTTCTACCCACTTAGTAACGTAATCAACAACAACTAAAATATGTGTATACCCTTTAGAGCAAGGAAATGGTCCCATGTAATCAAAGCCCCAAACATCAAATGGTTCAATAACAAGTGAATAATTCATAGGCATTTCTTGACGTCTACTAATATTACCAATTCTTTGACATTCATCACAAGACAAGACAAACTTACGGGCATCCTTAAAGAGAGTAGGCCAATAAAAACTGGATTGCGATACTTTATGTGCAGTTCTATCTCCAACATGGTGTCCTCCAAAAGCCTCGAAGTGGCACTTGCATAGGATCTGTTCCTCTTCATTCTCAGGTACACAACGTCTAAGAATACCATCTACTCCTTCTTTATAAAGATGTGGGTCATCCCAAAAGTAATGTCTCAAATCATAGAAGAGCTTTTTCTTTTGCTGGTATGTGAAACTAGGTGGTATAAATTTAGTAAAAATATAATTAGCATAATCAGCATACCATGGAGCAGTATGAGAAGCATTTATGACATTTAATTGTTCATCAAGAAAGCTATCATCAATAGGTAGTTGGTCATCAAGAACATTTTCTAACCTAGACAAGTTGTCTGCAATGAGGTTCTCAGCTCCCTTTCTATCAATAATATGCAAATAAAATTCTTGTAGCAAGAGAACCCATCTAATAAGTCTAGGTTTAGCATCTTTCTTTTCCATAAGGTATTTAATAGCAGCATGATCAGTGTGAATAGTTACTTTAGAATCAACAATATAAGGTCTGAACTTATCACAAGCAAAAACAACTGCTAAAAATTCTTTTTCATTGGTAGCATAATATCTCTGGGCATTGTCTAGAGTTTTACTAGCATATTGAATAACATTTAATTTCTTATCAACTCTTTGTCCTAGAACAGCACCCACAGCATAATCACTAGCGTCACACATAATTTCAAAGGGTAAATTCCAATCAGGTGGCTGAACAATAGATGCAGAAATCAATGCTTTCTTAAGTATTTCAAATGCTTCTACACAATCATCATCAAAGAAAAAAGGAATATATTTTGGTAATAGGTTAGTCAGAGGCCGAGAAATTTTTGAGAAGTCCCTAATGAACCTCCTATAAAAACCGGCATGACCTAGAAAACATCTTATACCTTTGATGTCCTTGGGACACGACATCTTTTCAATAACATCAACTTTAGATTTGTCAACTTCAATACCTCTTTCAGAAATTTTATGCCCCAAGACAATACCTTCATTAACCATAAAGTGGCACTTCTCCCAATTCAAGACAAGATTAGTTTCTTCACATCTCTGCAAAACTCGATCAAGGTTGCTTAAGCAATCATCAAAAGAGGATCCATAAACGGAGAAATCATCCATCAAAACCTCACATATATCTTTTCACAGAAGTCAGAGAATATATCCACCATGCATCTTTGAAAGGTAGCAGGTGCATTACATAAACCAAAAGGCATACGTCTATAAGCAAAAGTACCGAAAGGGCAAGTAAAAGTGGTCTTTGATTGATCATCAGGTGACACATGTATTTGAGAGAAGCCAGAGTAACCATCTAGAAAGCAAAAATGTGTATGTTTGGATAATCTTTCTAACATTAGATCAATAAAAGGCAAAGGGTAATGATCTTTTTAGTAGCCTTATTTAATTTGCGGAAATCAATTACCATCCTATAACCTGTAATAATTCTTTGCGGGATCAATTCATCTTTATCGTTAGGAACAACAGTAATACCTCCCTTCTTAGGGACACAATGGACAGCACTTACCCACTTACTATCAGCAACGGGATAAATTATACCTACCTCAAGGAGCTTTAATATTTCCTTTCTTACCACTTCTTTCATCTTAGGATTCAGTCGTCGTTGGTGATCAATAATTGGTTTGGCGTCTACCTCCAAATTTGTTTTGTGTTGACATAGAGTGGGACTAATGCCCTTAAGATCATCAAGAGTATATCCAATAGCAGCACGGTGCTTATTCAGAGTTTTTAATAATTTCTCTTCCTCCTTCACTGAAAGGTTATCACTAATAATAACAAGATGTATTTTCTTTTCATCGAGATAAGCATATTTAAGAGTATCAGGTAATGGTTTAAGCTCAAACACGGGATCACCCTTGGGTGGAGGAGGATCCCCTAGGATTTCAACACGCAGGTTGTGTTTCAAAAGAGGTCCCTGTTTAAAGAATACTTCATCTATTTCCTTTCTTTCATTCATGAATATATCATTTTCATGGTCTAGCAAATATTGTTCTAAAGGATCAGTAGGAGGCACGACAATAGAATAAAGACAGATAATTTAATCTTTACTAGGTAATTCTTTATCATGGCGTTGTCTACGAAAATTAGCAAAATTAAACTCATGAGACATATCCCCTAAACCAACAGAAACAATATCCTTATTGCAGTCTATCTTAGCATTGAAAGTATTCAAGAAGGGTCTACCGAATATAATGCTTGTGGGGAACCAAGAACAAGAAAATTAGTAGGATATCTAACCTTTCCACACAAGACTTCAACATCTCTAACAATCCCAACTGGTGAAATAGTATCTCTATTGGCAAGCTTAATGGTAACATCAATACCTTCTATCTCAGCCGGTGTAATATCATGCATAATTTCTTTGTATAAGGAAATAGGTATTGCGCTAGCACGAGCACCCATATCACATAAGCCATGATAACAATGATCTCCTATTTTAATAGAAATAACAGGCATGCCTACCACAGGTCTATTTTTATCTTTAGCATCAGGTCTAGCAATTCTAGCAGCTTCATCACAGAAGTAAATAACATGCCCATCAATATTGTCGGCCAAGAGATCTTTAACCATAGCAATTTTAGGTTCAACTTTAATTTTTTCAGGGGGTTTAGGTGTCTTAATATTACTTTTGTTGATTACAGTTGAAACTTTAGCATGATTCTTTATTCTAACATGGAAAGGTGGTTTCTCAATATAAGTAGCAGGAACAACATGATCATCATAAGTGATAGTCTTTTCTTCAACTTTAATAGGTGCAACTACTTTTGTTTCAATGGGAGGATTATATTTAAACCACTTCTCCTTGGGAGATCAACATGAGTAGCAAAGGATTCACAGAAAGAAGTTACTGTCTCAGAGTCAAGTCCATATTTAGTGCTAAATTTACAGAAAACATCGGTATCCATGAAAGATTTAACACAATCAAACTTAGGTGTTATACCTGACTCCTTACCTTCGTCGAGATCCCAATCTTCAGAGTTGCCTTTAATTCTATCCAATAAATTCCATTTGAATTCAATAGTCTTCACCATAAAGGAACCAGTACAAGAAGTATCGAGCATGGAGCGATTGTTGTCAGAATGCCGAGCATAAATTTTTTGAATAATCATTTATCTTGAGAGCTCATGATTGGGGCATGAATATAACATTGACTTAAGCCTCCCCCAAGCTTGAGCGATGCTCTCTCCTTCGCGAGGCCAGAAATTATATATATAATTACGATCACGATGAACAAGACGCATAGGATAAAACCTCTGATGGAATTCCAATTTCAACCGTTTATAGTCCCATGATCCCATATCATCACATAGCCTATACCATGTCAATGCATATCCCTTCAAAGATAGAGGGAAGACCTTCTTCTTGATAACATCATCGGGCATACCTGCAAGCTTAAATAATCCACAAACTTCATCCACATAGATTAAGTGCAAATCAGGATCCAATGTTCCATCTCCTACAAAAGGATTAGCTAGCAGTTTCTCTATCATACCCAAAGGAATTTCAAAGTAAACATTTTCAGTAGGTTCAATAGGTTGAGGAGTATCTAATTGTGGTTCCGGATGAGGTGAAGATACCCCGAACAAACCCCTCAAAGGATTATGTTCCATAGTAACAAGTGATAGTAAATATCAGCACACTATATAAATTCTTCCTTACCAAATTCCACCTACCAAAGGCGCTTGACTCCCCAGCAACGGCGCCATAAAAGATTCTTGATGACCCACAAGTATAGGGGATCTATCATAGCTTTTTTGATAAGTAAGAGTGTCGAACCCAACGAGGAGCAGAAGGAAATGATAAGCAGTTTTCAGTAAGGTATTCTCTCCAAGCACTGAAATTATCGGTAACAGATAGTTTTGTGATAAGGTAATTTGTAACGAGTAGCAAGTAATGAAAGTAAATAAGGTGCAGCAAGATGGCCCAATCCTTTTTGTAGCAAAGGACAAGCCTGGACAAATTCTTATATGGATCCAAATCAGTCCCTTATGAAGCAACGCAGAAACTACGGTTTAAGATTCTATCACTCTAGCAACCCATCATCTACTTATTACTTCCCAATGCCTCTCTCTAGGCCCAAACAATGGTGAAGTGTCATGTAGTCGACATTCACATGACACCACTAGAGGGATGCCAACATACATCTCATCAAAATATCGAACGAATACCAAATTCACATGACTACTAATAGCAAGACTTCTCCCATGTCCTCAGGAACAAACGTAACTACTCACAAAGCATATTCATGTTCATAGTCAGAGGGGTATTAATATGCATAATGGATCTGAACATATGATCTTCCACCAAGTAAACCAACTAGCATCAACTACAAGGAGTAATGAACACTACTAGCAACCAACAGGTACCAATCTGAGGTTTGGATACAAAGATTGGATACAAGAGATGAAGTAGGCTTTGAGATGAGATGGTGCTGGTGAAGATGTTGATGGAGATTGACCCCCTCTCGATGAGAGGATCATTTGTGATGACGATGGTGATGATTTCCCCCTCCCGGAGGGAAGTTTCCCCGGCAGAACAACTCCAGTGGAGCGCTAGATTGGTTCCACCAAGGTTCCGCCTCGTGGCGGCGGAGTCTCGTCCCGAAAGCTTGCTTATGATTTTTTCTCGAACAAAAGACCTCATATAGCAGAAGATGGGCATTGGAGGGCCACCAGGGAGCTGACGAGGCAGGGGCACGAGCCCAGGGGGTAGGGCGTGCCCCCCACCCTCGTGGCTAATGGGTGGCCACCCTCTGGTACTTCTTGCGCTTAGTAATTCTTATATATTCTGAAAAGTGCTCCCGTGAAGTTTCGGGACTTTTTGACATGTGCAAAATAGGTCTCTAATATTTGCTCCTTTTCCAGCCCAGAATTCCAGTTGCCGGCATTCCCCCTCTTCATGTAATCCTTGTAAAATAAGAGAGAATAGTCATAAGTATTGTGACATAAATGTGTAATAACAACCCATAATGCAATAAATATCGATATAAAAGCATGATGCAAATGGACGTATCATGCGCTGCGCTCGGGTGCAAGGTGGAGAGGGACCAGAGGAGGGGGAGAGGCACTGGGAGAGTGAGAGAGGGTCGAGGAGGTCACGTAGCTGCACCAGGGAGGGCCAGGGTGAAGCGGCCAGCAGGAGGTGGCCATCGGTGGCCATGCGCGTGCTGGCGCACCGCGGGCACATGCCCTCGTGCGTTCTGGCACGAGGTTGAAGGAGGCGGCGCTGGGCTGGGCCAACAGTGTTGGACCAGCACAGGAGCTGGGCCCGTTGGTGGGCGCCTGGTTAGTCCTTCTCTCTCTCTCTCTTTTATTTTTCTTTTTTATTTATCTTATTTCGTTTTGATTTAGTTTGGAAAGTAAACCATTTTAAAACTTTCTGTAAATTTTTATGTGAGCTCAGAGAGCTAGTCCAAGTTCACATGCAAGCTTACAAAATATTTGAACATTATTTCTTATATAGCAGAAATAATTCCAACCCAAATATATTATTGATTTATATCAAAGGCCTAAAGTAAATTATTTCTGTGACTCCAAAAATATTGGTTTGAATTTCACCTCATGCCAATATTTTCACAGAATAAAAGGAACATTTTCTTGGACTCATTTGATGAGATTTAAATGTTGGTTATTTTTAGAGGTTTTCTGAGGCTTTTGAAAATTCCTCGATTCAAATTTCATTTGAATTTAAACATGATGCTCACACGGAAGCTAGCATAGGTCAGACCAGAATTAGGTATGTGTCAACTCACCCCTACTAAACAAGAATCTCGTCCCGAGATTCAAGTCGTGAGGTAAGAAGATAGAGGGACACAAGCTAATACAATCTTCTCGATCCAATTTCCCTTCTCGGAGATGTCGATTCATTGCATCAAATGATCTTGATGTCCTTGCTTTGAGAACTCCAACTAACATGACAACGAGAGGAAAAGGAAAAACTCTAGAAGGATCGATCTTCTCGAAGATCGAACAACCGATGATCAACTCATGGAATGAGACATTGAAACATCTCTCGAGCTGAGACATGAAACATACATCCAGAGGGATGGAATGTAACAGATGACGAAGGTTCACTTGGTAGACAACAATTTCACGCTTAAGAAGGTGGTGAACGGTTGTCAACGTAGCAAGGAGTTGAGTTGCCATGATACCATAACGAGACATCTCAGAGGAAGGTGACTCACAGAAATATTCCCTTAAGTGGCAAAAAGAATTACTTTTTATTCAGAGATCATTGAAACTGTTTATACCAGCCTAAGGCAAATCACAACAACTGTTTGGCGGAGTACGAAGGGATGGCATACCCGGACTAGAATGGATGATGTGGACTACCTTGTTGAAGACAACGCAAGGGATGATTTTTGCTTATCATCAGAAATGGATGGAACCCGTGGTAGGACCACTTTGAAGATGATCCTGATCAGTAATTACTGAGAAGGGTAGTCCATAGTATCTGAAGATGACACAATGGTGGGTGCAAGCTGGGAACAAAATACAAATGTTGGGTATGTTCAAACCATCATATCTGCCTGAGATTCAGATCTGGTTGGTAAGGGGATATTTCAGACAGCATGTCTCGAAAAGAAAGGTAGCAACACAGATCGACGAGATGACGTTGCGAGATTCTCGGGAAATGAACTACAATAGTAAGATCCAAAACATGAGCTGGTTCTGCTACATACATGTGAACATGTTGTCCAAGACAAGCATGACCACATAGTAGTCTTATAATAAAACACTATCGAGTTCAAGTGGGGAACCATCATCAAGGATTTTGAAGTCTTTACGCAAGTCCATGGATTAGATCACAAGCATAGTCTTCTTCTCCTTGAACAAGTCAATCAGTGGCGTGGTGTGCTAGGGAATACATATGGAATGAAGGTAGCGAGCCTATCAAACCATAGAATACTTCGCACTTGCATGACTAATTTGGGATGACTCCAAAGGAAGCAAAAACAAACTTTCTCGAATTCATGGTGGCAACTTGCATGAAACTAGTAGAGATGGAAAGATTGAATATTTCTGATCAATTTTCATATATAAATCTTTGCATTTGGAGTTAAAGATTAAATTCTATGAGTTTTTGAAGTTTGTGATATTTTCCAGAATTTCCTGAATAGGAATAAACCCAGAAAATACTTATTGCGTCAGCATGACGTTGGTGTGACGTCACCAGGTCAAAAGATGTTGTTGCAAGTCAAACCTGACCAGTGGGGTCCACTGGTTAGTGACACAATGCTGGTTAGTGTCGCTGACAGGTGGGGTCGGGTCAACAACCACGTTAGGAAGTCAACACTAACGTGTGGGGTCGGCCAACGTGTGACGTGGATAGGTCAAATTGACCAGTGGGGCCCATGGTGTTAGTTTAATCTAAACAGAAATAAAACCAAGGTTAATTAGGGCGTGGGCCCTAGGTGTCAGTGAGCTAGGGGGATTACTTAGTGCGTCATTAGCGCTAAGCGCCCAGGGATTAGGCCAGTGGCTAATCGCCAGCAAGGCCATAGGCGACGCTGGTGCTCGGGATTGCGCTACAAGGCACGGTTCGAGCCTCGGTTGGGCGCATTGGAGAGCCCTTGCCGATGCGCGTCGAATGGTGGTGGTGGCCGGGGCTGTGGTGGCCGGAGTCGACGGTGGCAAGGTCGAAAGCGGCGGCCGGCGTTCTTGTGTGCACGGAAACACGGCTACGGTGGCCTAGGCGATGCGTGCGTGGGACCTAAACTGTCTACACGATGCGGTGAGCATGATGGACGTGCGCACGGGACCAAATAGTCACCGGAGCATCGTCAACTGCAAGCACGGGCGGCGGCGGGTTTCGGTCGTCGGCGAAGCGGAAGCTGCGGCGTGCAACCGAGAAAAGCGTTGGTTAGAGCAGGCGTTGAAGCGGGCTCGGGGAAGGCCGGAGCTGAGCGGGGCGGATCTCTGGCGGCCGAGGAGGGGAAAAGCATCGGGGGCGTCAATTCGGGGCCCTTCCGGTCACGTGGCTCGGTTAGGAGTTAGGGAACGAGGTGGCGGAGCTCGGGATAGCTCGGGGCGGCTCGGGGAACACGGAGGATGCGGTGACAGTGAGCAGTGGCGACAGACGCGTTCGGGTCCGAGGATCCGCTCCCGTCTCCTTACGAGAACGCCATCCATAGCACTCATGCTTATCTAGCGTATTTTAGATTATCCACTTTCACTTGTCTATGAAATGTTATAGGCAACCTAGAAGTTCATTACCGTGGACGCGGCTATTCGAATAGATCATTTATAACCCTGTAGGGGTGTACTTCTTCACACATGTTTCCACCACTTGGCGTCTGCACACGACATGTGCTTGGCCAACTTCAAGCGAAAGCCGACGTGGGTGAAGACCACGACCTGACTAACCACACAAGTCTCTAGTCCAGCTTTATTGCCTATTCGGGTTCCATCCGCGAGGAGATCCGGCCGGGGTTTCACTCACAGCCCCAAACGATGTGTGCAGGGTTCCCGAGACACCAAACGGGCGACTCGGTACACCGGGACATGGTGTATTTACTGCATCATAGCCCACCCCTAGGGTCAGCGCTACGCAGAACCTCCAACACATATCCTACAAACACCAGAAACTAGTTGCAACTCCTATACAGAGGACAAGGGCGGTTAATAAGCCGAGCGGGGTCATATTTCAGGGTCCAACGTGTGGTGTTTGTAGTTTCTGGTGTTGGAAAGAATGGATTTTTCTGATCAATTTTCATATATAAATCTTTGCATTTGGAGTTACAGATTAACTTCTATGAAGTTTTTAAGTTTATAATATTTTTTGGAATTTCTTGTATAAGAATAGATCCAGTAAATGATTTATTGCGTCAGGGTGACATCGGCAGTCAACAGGGAAAGTCCAGGTCAAATCTGATTAGTGGGTCCCGCGTGTCAGTGTCATTGGACTAACCAATTTTAGTTAGTCCTAATCCTAGGTTAATTAGTAGGGCAGGCCCACACGTCAGTACCCACTGGGGTCGAACGGTAGTCAAACCCAGGTCAACTAGGTCAAAACCTGCCGGCGACTCAACGCCGGCGAGGCCAGACGCGGTGGAGAGCTGCGGGTTTGCGTCTCCGGCGCCCAAACGGTCGGCGGAGGGCATCTACGTGATGCGAACACACCTCCGCATCAGTTAGTGGTGGCGGTTGGGCTTGGGGTGGCCGGAGTTGTTGTCGGTGATGACCTCAGCGGTTGCCGGAGCTCGGGTGAGCTCGGGGTCGAGGCTACGGCGGACGAGTCGGCATGTGCGAGGCATCTACGAGCCCTATGCGACACGGCTACGTCAGTGGACAGGACGGCTGTGCCGTTGCATGGCCGGAGCCACATCGGCGGCGAGCTCAGGCAGCGGCGCATGCGGGTGTGCTTGGTGCAGCATCCACGGCGAGTGGCAGAGGGAACGGAGAGGGGGATGATGGTCAGTGGCTCACGGCGGATGCAGTGAAGCAGACGGCGGGCTTGGAGGGGGTCGGAGCTGAGCAAGGCGGCGAGGGGGATCTCCGGCGGCCGACAGCGAAGATGAAGATGTTGAAGTCGCTTCGGGCATCCTGCGGGCGCGTGCTTTGTCCTGGAGCTTCGTGGCATCAAGGCGGAGCCTTTGGGCATGGCGGAAGGGTGAGGGGTGGCTCTGGGCACGATGGCAACAAAATCGGCAGCGGTCGCTCTCGGGTGCGTGCGAGAGAGACAACAGAGGAGGGGGATGAGCTCGAGGGAGTTAGCGAGAGGGACCAGGGGGGCTGCGTGGCGCCTCCAGGCGCTCGGTCGAGGGCGGGGGAGGAAGTAGGAGGTGGAAGCAGGAGGTGGCGACCGGTGCGCGCGCGGGCGACACGCCTCTGCCTTTTGGCAGAGGTGGAAGACGACTGGCAGTTGCCAGTGGGCTGGGCCAGTTGGAGGAGCTGGGCCAGGTGGGCTGCCAGGTAAGTCAGGTGGGTCTCTCTCTCTCTCTCTCTCTCTCTCTCTCTCTTCTTTTATTTGTTTCCGTTTTCTATTATTATGTAACTTTATGGGTTTATTAAAAATACCAAAACAATCTCAAAATTCATGAAACTACTCAAGGCTACTGTTTGGAATAATTCCAACAGTAAACATTTTAGTTCATGAATATTTGGATGTTTAAAATATTATATAGCATTTAAATGCCCAAATGCAAATAGCATATGATTTCCTTCAGTGACCTTAAGATGACCTAGAAAATTGTGAACCAATTTTGTCAGAGGTTCTAACCCAAGACAAAAATAATGGACATTTTAGAAGGGCATTTCAGGTTCATTGTAAATGATTTTAGTAAACCCTAGTTGTTTTAGGGGGGTGCTGAGGGTTCTGTCATCCCCTTTTCAAGTTTCTGAGAAATTTAAACATGATGCACACATTAAGGGATAGCCTAGTGCATACCAGAACTAGGGATGTGACAACTCACCCCTACTAAACAAGAATCTTGTCCCGAGATTCAGTCATAGGGTAAGATGAAGGGGGGATGGAACTAACTCAATCTTCTCGATCCAGGTTGCACTTCATAAGAATGTTGATTCGATCATCATCTTTGTCTCAACGTCTTGCTCTGAGAACTCCATCTAACATGACAATGAGAGGAAAGGGAGAATTTTAGAAGAATCAATTTTCCTAGGGTTCGAGCAACTTAGGATCATCTTAATGATCACAAGATCAACTCACGGGATGGAACATAGAAACATCTCTAGAGCTGAGAGGCAAAACATGCATCAGAAGGGACGGAAGAAACAATTTGACCAGGGTTTCAAATAGCAAGGAAAAATTGCCATGATTCCATAACGGGGCACCTTAAGGAAGGTGACTTGTAGAATTATTAACTTAAGTGGCAAAAAGAATTACTTTTGATCCATTGATCATTGAAACTCTTCATACCAGCCTGAGGCAAATCAAAATTGATCGTTAGAAAGAATTCAAGACGATGGCATACTCAGTTTGGAAAGGAAACTACGATTATAGAACAACTCGGCAAATGGAAGGCACACTCCAATTGGTACCAAGGATATAACCTAGTGACTGAGCGTTCTTTCAAGAACTTAAGCATTCCCATATTCATCAAAGTTTACCAACATCTATGCCAAGATCTTGGTGACACGTTGTACTACCATGATGAATAACGATGGAGGATGCAGGTGCAGAGGAGGACAACACTTTCTCAGATTTTACCTTGACGACGCCAAGGAAACAGAATCTGGATGATCAACCGAGAAACATTTAACACTCCGCTTCTAATGTTCTCCTTGATGTACTAGCGTAACCCATTTGATATGGTTTGGTATCTTGAACATCAAGTAGAAGGTCGGACTTCGGGAGCGCAAGAATCCATAAGGAATAACTTCGGAAGTAAATCCTACAGAATCCTTATGGGCAGGTGGCCAACTTTATCAATCAGGATACAACAATAATGGATCTTCCGGCTGGGTGTGTTGGCCACGACATCCACTTTACTGGGTTACAAAGAGACCAATATTATAGTTCTTGGGAAATGTACCAACCATCATATCTGCCTGAGATTCGGATCTGGTTGGTGTCAAGATATTCCAGACTCATCATATCTGAATGGAAGGATTGCAACACAAATCGACGAGATGATGTTGCAAGATTCTTAGGAAATGAACTACGATAGCAAGCTCCAAAACATGAGCGGGTTTTGCTACAACATGTGAACACACTGTGGCAGACAAGCATGACCACCTAGTAGTCTTATAATAAAATACTACCAAGTTCAGCTTGGGAACCATCATCGAGGATAACGAAGTCTTATGCATATCCGTTCGGGCCCTTCAGGATTAGCGCATGAACTTCCTTTCTTTGAACAAATCAATCAGTGGCTTGGTGTGCTAGGGAATACATATGGAGAGGAGGTAATTAATCTACCAAACCATAGAATACATTCACACATACATAATTGACTTGGGATGGTACCAGAGGAAACAAAAAACAATCTTTCTTGAACTCACGGCGGCAACTTGCACCAAATGCACATGAATTCGAGGAAGTCACTTCTTCCATCCAAGCATAACCTTCATGAATGGAACATGAAGGCATTGCTTACAAACTTTCCAACACTAGCTTGATGTTCAACATGAATCATGGAGGAGACAAAATGCTGCTGATGGGCTCAACAACAACTCATCGGAATTTTCCATATCACTGGAATTCCACCATTATGTGAGCAATGTGATAGTATTGGTCAGACCCAAGGATGTAATGGTGTATGCTCGAGGAACAACCACGAGTAAGACAACATTATGAATATCGTTGGTTCTAACTTGATTTGACGATAGCCCACACTCAAATCTAGGTTTGGACAAGACGATAGATTCAACAACCGATCACGAGGAACAATCGATGAAGATATCACCTCTTGTCAACACACACACAAACACAAGGATATCCCTTTGGAATGAACTAAGTTAGGCAAGATTTATCTTCCAACCCTCCAAGTTGTTGTTTAGCTTAACCAACTAGCTCAAGGGTATCCAACACAGATTCTTGGAGAAAGGGGTGGCTACAAGAAAACAACTTGGTCACGAACTCAACAAAGCGGTCAGGTGACAACCTGGTAATACTTCCGAGAAGATATTCGTAAAATCACGAACCACCGATATGTTACTAAGCTCGAGAACAATCTTGCTTTTCAGGACAAGACGATATGATCAAGAGAGTGATGGATTGACACAATCCTAACTCATTGATCGAGGAGTGCACCGAAAATAAGGACTAGGTAGCACAATCAGTCCTAGTATGGTGATTCAATAACCAACACACAAAGAATGAAATTATTGTCCTTTAACTACCAAGCAACGGGATTGCTAGGAGTATTGATTTCACACATCATATAGTTCACTTGTCAGCATTTCGGTTACAATAACACGGAGACCGAGAAATGAATGATGATGGCGAGAAGTATCACTGCATCAAGAATTCATAAGAGGGTGTGCAATTCTCATGATACCCTTGTTATGAAAGAGGGTGATACTCCAAGGTAGAACATGACAAAAGCTAGATTGGCATTTTGATCTGCAGATTACAACTGCTTTGGCACAATCCTCCAAGTGGACAAGGTACTGGAGTTTGTTTCTCCTAGTCATTCCAGAGTAGAATGGCTTGACGGACCACAAGAATAATAGGCATCGATAACACAAATGTACACATACTCTTGACTACCAATTGATAGACAAAGGTCAGAAAACAACTAAAGAGGGACAACTCAAAGGAACATACGATTTTTGAGTTGTGGGTGCATAGATTAGCATGTCGAACGAGTTCAACATATTTCTTCCAGATAACCCATGCAGAAAGGTAGAACTGGCAGAGTCACAACATAGAACTGCGAACTCATCAAGAGCACTCTGGTTGTGATCTTTTGGTTCAATGAGGAACTTCAGCCATACGTAGTTCATGGTATTTGGAAGAAATAAATACCATGGACATCGAGGTCTATCGCAAAGGTTGATAGTATCCTAATGGAACGAGCAACACTATCAACAGAAAGTAAGTAGAGCGAATCTTGGTAACCTTATTCCCTTCTAATCTGAGTCACCCTCATCTTTCATACGGGGTTAAGGAACTAGGATCTCTCTTCTATATATCAGTATCACGTGTTACTAATCCGTAGACTTATAAGATTGGTGAATTCAAGCCTCAGTTCAGTTCCTACTATCTCCGTGTATTGACAGTTGATGTCGGAACCTTGATACTATGGTGACCCCATGGTTATGCCACCATTTTTGCAGGATGTCTCAAATCTTTTTGAGCATTACAGTAGTTATGTTGTCCGAGTCATCCCAGGTTTCCAAATAGTCTGATGCATTTGCAGATCCCTTATTTCCATTTCCGATATCCTTTTGGGCCAGATTAAGCACACCAAACAGTCTGTTGAGGTACTCCATTTCTTCGACATATATGTTGGAGCTGTTATTATCACCCTAGGTGTCTTAGAGGATCACCCAGTAATATGGCCATGTTTTGTGTTTCCAGTGTGATGATTCTGGCCGTCATTCTCGAAAGCATCCCGTGATGCCATTTAGTTAGTAGGCCTTCTATTTCTGGGGTTTTGAGCCCAAAATTCACCCTACTTACTTCATGTTGATAGTGTTTGCTAGTTCCTTTAGGATATTAGTAACCTTTGTGATAGTCCTCAAGGTCTGTGGTAAATCCTTCTTCCAATACCATGAACTACTTATGGCAGAAGTTCCTTGTTGAACCAAAAACATCACAATAAAAGTGCTCTTGATGAGTTCTCCATTCTGCATTGTGAATCTGCCAGTCCTACCTTTCTGCATGGATTTTTTGGAAGAAATATGTTGAACTTGTTTGACAAACTAAATCTACGCATCCGCAACTCAGAAAACCATATGTTACTTTGAGTTGTCTCTCTTTAGTTTTATTCTGACCTCTGTCTATCAATTGATAGTCAGGACTAGTTGTGCATTCGTGTTATCGATGCCTATTATTCTTGTGGTCCGTCAAGCCATTCTATTCCGGAATGACTAGGAGAAACAAACTCCATCACCTTATCCATATCTAGGTTTGGGTCAAAGCAGTCGTACTCCGTAGATCAAATGCTAATCCAGCTTTTGTTCTGTCCCACCCTGGAGTGTTACCCTCTTAATGTTTGGATTGTCATGGGAATTGCCCCACCTCTTATGAATTCTTGATGCAGTCATACTTCTCACCATCATTATTCATTCCTCGGTTCCGTGCTATCGCAACCGGAATGCCGACAAGTGAATCGTGATGTGTGAAATCAATACTCCTAACAATTGTGTTGTTTCGTAGTTAATGGACAATAATCTTATCTTTAGCGTGTTGATTATTGAATCATCACCCTAAGGTTGGTCGTGCTACCTAGTCCTTATTTCTGGTGCACACTTCGGTCAATGAGTTAGGATTGTGCCAATCCCACGCTAATTTGATCATATCGTCTTGCCCTGAAAAGCAAGATTGTTCTCGGGCTTAGTAACATATCGGTGGTTCTTGCTTTTCCAAATATCTTCTTGGAGGTATCACCAGGTTGTCACCTGACCGCTATGTTGAGTTCGTGATCAACTTGGTTTTCTTGCAAACCACCCCTTCTCCAAGAATCTGTGTTGGATACCCTGAGCTAGTTGGTCAAGCTAAACAACAACTTGGGGAGTTGGAAGATAAAAGCTTTCCTAACTTAGTTCATTTCCAAAGGGATATCTTGTGTTTGTGTGTTTGTTGAAGAAAGATGATATCTTCATCGATTGATCCTCGTGATCAGTTGTTGGATCTATTGTCTTACCCAAATCTTTGATTAGCGTGTGGGTTATCCTCAAATCAAATCATAACAAACGATGTTTGTAATGTTGTCTTACTCACGGTTGATCCCTCGAGCATACACCATTATATCCTTTGGTTTGACTAATGCTATCACCTTGTTCACATAGTCGTGGAATTCCACTTTATGGAAATCTTGATAAATTGTTGTTGATCCATCGACAACATCCTTATCTCCTCCATGATGTTGTTGGACATCAAGCTAGTGTTGGAAACTTATGTTAGCATTTCTTCGTGTTTTGTTCATGGAGCATATGTTTGGAGGAAAGAAGTGACTATCTATGATTTACATGCATTAATTTGGTGAAAGCTGCCGCCGTGAATTCGAGAAAGTAGTTATGCATGTGCGAAGTATACTTTGGTTTGGTAGATTTGCAACCTCCGTCCCACATGTATTTCCTAGCACACCAAGCCACTGATTGATTTGTTCAAGGAAAAGAAGCTCACTCTTAAGACCCGGGGCTTATACAAGGACTTCGATATCCTGGATGATGGTTCCCAATCAGAACTCGGTAGTGTTTTATTGCAAGACTACCATGTGATCATGCTTGTATAGGACAACGTGCTCACATGTATGTAGCATAACTAGCTTTTGGAACCAGCAGCACATCACTGTGATCTATCCACACAAGGAGGTCGCGACAACGCCTGCATTGCACGCGTGATATTTGGCAACCAAATTATGAATAAATACTACACTATAGCATGTAAGCTTTGAGTCATATATGCATGATGCAGATGTTCGTTTAATCCTTATAGTTCATCTCATTTGAAATAAATTAGTTTTTATAAAAGTGTTAATCTATTTTATGATTCATGGAATTGTGCATTGTAAAGCATAAAGTAAAAACAAATAATGGCAACTCAACTAGAAAAAAAGTTTTGGCAATTATGATACGGAAGATTCTCGAACCAAGGAGAAGTACATGTGTTTTGAGGTTTGTGCATTATGCTTAAGTTCAACCATGGAGTCTTCTAGATTGTACATGTGGCCGAATCTGGAGGAATGTAGATGATATCCAACAACCAGTAGAGCTCGGATTTGCCATCTCTGCAATGTCGGATTGGCTTCATCCAACGACCATCTTTCAAAGTTATTCGCACACTATATAGAGGTATAGATAGAGATAGAGATATAGACACTACTGCATTAATCACAAACGAGGATTTAAAAAACCCGTCAAAAAAGATGCAAAACATTTGCGATAGTGGAGACATCAAACACAGTTCAGATTTTAGTTACTTGTGTGATGCAGGGCATGTGGTTGATCAATATGAACTATTTGCGATTAGACGGAACAAAAGAAATGGGTAGCCATATCAATGTGGGTGCGATATACGACATATAGTTTGCTCCGATGAAATGTTTGCTATTAGGGAATGCAACAGAAGCGGTCAGCCACATCAAGGTGTGTGTGATAAAAGGCATACGGTTCACTCGGACGAACTATTTTTGATTAGGGAAGAGAACAATAACGGTTCAACTTAACAAGATTTTTGTGATATGTGGCATACATTTCACATAGAAGAACTATTTGCGATGAGCCAAAAGAACACAAATGATTTGTGCAAACAAGATGTGTGTGATACGAAGCAAACAGCCCACTCGGATGAACTGTCTGCGATGAGAAATTATAACACATATGGTTACTATAGTTAGTTCGTGTGTGATTCGGTTTGTACAAAATCCTTCGAAAAATGCAAACTAGTTGCTTGCGGTGGCTAGGAGTATCGCACATGATGCGTCTATGAGTACTCGTGTGCGGTCATTAGTAAGTTACACATACATTTGCTTATGTTAACACGTGTGTGCTAATAACACGTGGCACCACATACAGTATTCGGGTTGTGTTTGTGCTCCACTAGTCTTCCCACGCTCCAACGAATGCTTCCCACGCTTCACATGGGTGAATTGTAAAATCAATGCGTCTTCCCTCATCGTTACCCGGCACCAGCTAATGGCTTGCTGCATATAACCTAGGCGGCAACGCATCCTCGCAACACTCTGCATAGATTTAGTCCTCACACATCTAAAATTATTTATTCCAAGCATGTCAGGCAATGACCCCTACCTATGTTACATCTTCGGCAAGGAGAACGAGTCGGAGCAGGTCGGGGAGCAAGAGCTTCATCGGCCGGAGCAGGCACCATGGCCCATCGGCAGCGATATCGGTGTGACAGTCCTTGGGTGCAAAATCAACATATTGCAGAGGAAGTGTGATGAGCAGTTTGCCAACCTCCGGGAAAAGATCCAGAGCTGCTCGGCAGCATGATCGATGACCCACCCAAATAGCCGCCGTCACCAGTGCTCATCGAGAACCTAATGCCCCACAAGGAATGGGCAGATGACCTCTGTGATTCCGTCAAGACACAGCCAGCCAGCGGCTTCATCATTGCCGGTTGTGGCCGTGTCAACCTCGATCCCGATGATGTTGTGGCCAGGCTCGAGCGCCTCGTTGGCAGAGTTGACGTCCCCGATGAAGTAGAACATCGCCAATGTGATATCTTGAGCATGCAGGTGATGGACAAAATTTGCTACCAGTCTAGAGACATGGAAATGGAGTGGTTCCGCGGAGATATCATGCGTGCGATTGCACGCTATCAAGCTCTTTTGGAAGAAGCCTAGTAGCCCCAAGACACTCCCAGCGCCAGCAACTCAATAGGCGGAGGTGGGTCGGGGCAATTGGAATGAATGGCCACAAGGGTGCTATGCTGACCATGGAGTCCATGAAGACTGTCATCGAAAGGCCGCCAACTTAGCCTTTTAGCCTATATTTTATTATAATTGTATACATACGTAGGTCATGAGTGTTTTGGGCGTTGTCGCATGTGGAATTTTAAATTATCCTGAATAATGTAAGGCAATTATTAACCATTGCCATTGTAATTTGCCTCAACATCGAGCAGAGCGCGCACAGGTATGCCAGAACGGAGCACGCTGCAGCCGCCTCAATGGCGAGCAAAACGTGCAGAAGGACGCGAGCAGAGCGCGCCGCGGCCACCTCTACGATGAGAAGAACATGCCGCGGCCGCCTCAACGGCGGGCAACCACGTGGTCAACCTTCTCGCACCTCGTGGGAGGTGCAACGGTGAATCCATCGGACATGATGGTGATTTCTTGGCCGTCTGTGCTAGTGGGCAGACACATACACGTATATCTGAGAACGCGGGAAAATGTTTCGGCCTTCCGATGCCTGGCATATGGTTGATCCGTAAGAACTATTTGTGATGAGCCAGAACAACAGAAACAGGCTTTGTAGGCCCAGAACCATCAATAATTTTGACCTTTCTTCTCGTCACATTGCAGATTACAAATGCAATAAGTAATTGCAAATCTATTCGCACGGATCCAACCAATATGTGTTCCCACCTAGCAGCGGGCTGTAAAAGCTACCCACTCGAAAATTACTTCACAGTTCCTTTCCTCATCACCCACAAAACTGGTCTTTCTTATCAAGTTGTTCTGGCATGACTGGTAGGAGGAGTTTTGGGTGGACATATAACTAGTGAGCAACGACCAAGGCCATGGAAACACTAGAGAGGTCCCGCCACCACGCGGTAGCCGCAGTAGAGATGTCCCGTCACGCCGCGAAGCCCTCGAACAAGCTCTCACTGGCACTCGAGGGCTCTCACAAGCGCACTCGCCGCGTTAGCGATTGCGACGAGCTGGCGTTGCTGAAGTCCTTGGCCGGCGACGATGACATTCTCACTGGCCTCATTAAGCAGCAAGAGCTGGTCGACGGCTTGATGAAGCTGCTCGAGATCAGCAATGCCTCGGATGAGAAGGCGACCGGCCTCGTTGAGCAACTCATTGGTGACAATGGGAAGCTCCTCAAGGCGCTCGCCGATAAGGAGGAGGAGGCCATCGGCTGGAAGATGCTGCATGAGTAGAGCAGTGCCTCGGGGATGCCGCTAGCAGCGGTCGTCGAGGAAGTGATGGGTGACTTGAGGAAGCTCTGGATCAAGCGCAAGCAGGAGGTGGAGGAATCCATGGCTGCTTTCAAGCAAAGTCGTCAGGAATTGAAAGAGCTGGAGGATGTCATCGCCCGACGATCCATCTAGGAGTAGAGACAGTAGTGACCTAGATCGTTGTCTGCGATTTCCTTATTCTCTTGCCCATGTGTCTTCCGAGCTTTGCCGCATGTGGCATTTGAAATTATCGGGAATATGAAAGACAATTATTATCTGTGCCACTATATATCATCTTATTATCCATTGCCATTTTATTTGTCATCGTATTATCCGTTGCCCTATGTGGCATTTCAAATTAGGCCGAAATACGAGTTGCAAACATGAACAAAGAAAATTCTTACATTGAGAGGGGCCATGGGATCACAAGCAAACACCCTCCGCCCAGGTGCTTTAATTAACCGCGTGTTAAATAGCGGCTCGGCCGCCATTAATGCAGAAGTTGTGAGGGAGGCGGGCGGCTGGTGGATGGAGGTCAAAGAGCTCGCTTCTCGGTGAGCATGGGTGGCCTTGCTCCTCGCATGTGTCCCGTCGAGCCTGCGAGGTGGACACGATGCACGCGTCCCATCGAGCCTACGTGGCGGACTGCTCGCACGCGTCCCATCGAGCATGCATGGAGGACTTCTCGCGCTCGTCCAGTCTAATCAAACACCTACACACACACCACTGAGTATGATTAAATTTTTGCACAAAATACAAAGATGAACAATGAACGAGGACAGAGGTAGTAGTATCCCATAAGAAAAGAGGGACACATTGCTGCACTTAAATGGTTACGAGAACACACGGTTCATATAATACAACCGTTTGCAATATTAACATGTCAGCTATTTGCTTCAAAAGGACTTCGTTGGCTATTAATGTGTGCGCCTTGTCTCAAACTAGACGATTTTTTTACCACGGCATATATGTCATGTCATAAAATCTTTCATGTTTTTTTGGGTGAGTTTTCGATTTGCTGCGATTTAAAAACAAAGATTCTCAATGTTTTAGGAGGACGAGAAGTTTGTAATTCATTCCCATTCTTTCAATGAGACCTAAACATGCACTCAATGACACGTATGATTTTCCACCCATTTTGCTTCACCAGAGCATGTGCTTGTAGTTCAAATTTGAATTATGGACTACATTACATGCCTAGAAAACTCAATTAATATATAAAATGGCCAAATGAGCCTTTAACAGTTTAAAATGTCAGCACGACGTTCCTATTATTTTGTGTTGCCTATAGAAAAAAAAGTTCAAGGCGAGAAGAGGCAGCGATTATCATTTCGCCCACAAGAGGGGCATGTTTCCCTAATGGAACCACGAGGGTTGTGAGAAGCTTTGGTTTGTAAGAGGTTTGTAATATAGCTTGCCCCAAATTGGACAATTATTTTACCACGACATATATGTGCCATGTAGTGACACCATGCCAGGTTTCATGCTTTCGTGCTGAGTTTTGGATTTACAGAGATTGAAAAACCCAGATTCGCAATGTTTGTGGCCGAGCTAGGATGCCGAGATAGTTGAATTCATTCCCATTCTTTCCATGGGACCTAAACAAGAAATCTAAGGACACATGTACATTTTTTCTAGCCATTTTGGTGCACTCAAGCATGTATTTGTAGTTCAGATTTGAATTATGGACATTAAATGCCTAGAAAACTCAATTAATGAATAGAAAAGGTTAAAGTAACCTTGAATAATCTCAAAGTTAGGCTCGAATCTCCCGTTGTTACATGTTGCGTGTACAAGAAAATACAAGGCTAGAAGAGGGAGCAATTATCGTTTCATCGACAAGGGGAGGCATTTCCCTATCAAAACTACGAGGGTTCTTGCGACAGGCTCCGTTTTGTAAGAGGTTTGCAATAAAGCTTGGCCCAAATTGGACAATGTTTTTACCACGACATATATGTGCCATGACATGACACCATGCCAACTTTCATGACTTTCTGTTGAGTTTTGGATGTACGGGGTTTCAAAAACCGAGATTCCAAATGTTTGTGGACGAGCCATGACACCAATACGGTTGTAATTCATTCCCATTCCTTGCATGGGACCTAAACATGCACCCTGGACACATGTATAATTTTTCTAGCCATTTTGGTGAACTGGAGCATGTATTTGTAGTTCAGATTTGAAGTATGGACATTAAATGCCTAGGAAACTCAATTGGTGTATATAAAGGTGAAACGAACACTGGATAATTTTAATTCTCAGCACGGTTATCCTATCTTTCCATGTTGTCTGTAGAAGAAAATACAAGGTAAAAACACACAGTGATTATTGTTTCGCCCAAAACAAGGATACGTCTCCCCCTATCGGAACCACGAGGCTTCTTGATAGAAGCTCTGGTTTATAAGAGGCTTGTCATAAAACTTGCGCAAAAATCGACAAATTCTTTTCCTTGACATATATGTGCCATGTCGTGACACCAGGCCAAGTTTTATGATTTTCGCGTAAGTTTTGGATTTACGAGGATTTAAAATCAATATTCTTCTCATGAAATGTTTTCAAATAGCACACGATTCACTCAGGAAAGTCGTGTGCCTACCAAACCGTGGGCGATGCCCCCCTACTAGACGCGTGATTTGAGTCGTGCATTCTGATTGCCCAGAACCCAGACCCCACGGATCATACGTCTGCACCGTTGGATGCTCATCCCTTTCAACAAAAAATGCAGTTCCAGTTGTGATTTTATTTATATGTGTAAGCACTGTGTGCATGCATCGTGCTAGCTCATGCTTCCTTATCTACTAAGTTTTCTATATTAATGTTGTTATATATCCAAACACGCTACCGTTTCCCGCCACTCCTCCCATCGGTTTCCCGCCTCTTGTCCCATGATTTTCCCGCTGCCAGTGTTAGTGCTCATTGAAGGATAGGCGGCTGCACACCGGCCATGTAAATATCACGAACGGTTTCTAAAAGCACAAATGTGTGTGTAGTAGGGAGTAGATCCCATAGGGTGATGAGCGTGAAACGCCTTAAAGGCAAGTAGGCATATACTATCAGTAAGGGGGGCTTCCCATCCACTAGCCTAGTTGAATATAATGCAAAAGTTAAGTGTTCTCGGGCTAGAGTAGTCTAAGGATGGGTGACCTGGTGGGAAGTTGCATATCTCAAGCTTCATTTAAACGCTATGATACAATCATTATAGAGATAAATGTCTGTATGGTTACCTGTCATGGCGATTATATAAACCTTGGGATCCTTGTTTTGCTAATTTGTAGACTATGTTTTTTATTGGTTATTTTTTGTTCTAACAATCAAAGAATGATCGACTCTATAAAGACATGTCATGGCGATTATGTAAACCTTGGGATCCTTGTCTTGCTAATTGTATACTATGTTCTTATTGGTTATTTTTTGTTCTCAAAAATCAAAGTATGATAGACATTTGTAGGCCCGCACAAATTATTCCTTTGACACAACGCAAGAGAAGGGTTTACTCTTTGCTCCATGTGCTATGTTAGAGAAAATCAAGTTTCAACACATGCATTAGACGGCACCCGACCCCTACCCCCCGCCCACCCACCTGCCTTGAAGTTGCGTTCCCAAAATTGAACGTATTTAACCTGGCCGCAGGGGTACAATGTTCAGTTTGTAATGTTACTGATGTAATTGGTGCCCCATCGAACTTATGCTTTCAGTATTTGAACAAATCACACACCAGACCCATACATTTTTCAGGTCACATGCAGGGTATAAGGGGGGCAGGTGTTCTGATTGAGCATGTCTCCCTTGTGCGGTTTATAGACGCCACACATATCTGTGGGATCCCCAAGGTATATATATTTTCCTTGACTAATAACGAGGGGGCCCACACAATCTATCCTTTGACCCAACATACAAGAAGGTTTTGACCATGATGGTTTCCTATTGCTATGTGTCCCATGTTAGACCAAATAAAGTTTGAGCGCATGTGTTAGACGACACCCCCCCCCCCGCCGCATCAAAGTTGGGAAACCGACATCATATGTATTGGACCTAGATTGGGGTCGGGTAAGGTGTTCGGTTTGTAATGTAGTTGGTGGCCCATCGTAGTTGTGCATTTGGTTTAAACACATCACACACCACCGTACCCATACATATTTTCGGGCGGCATGCAATGTGTATGGGGTATGATCGACCACGTCTCCCTTGTGCGTTTTTTTGTGATGACACGCATATCTATGGGCTCCCCGAGTGTATATATATCATCCCTTTGATCGAGAATGAGGGGTATGTGTTGGCCATGATGGGTTCCTCCTAGTACATGTTAGGGCCGATCACCGTCACATGTCCTTCAATCAAAGCGCCAGCTCATGCATTGTCAGGATTCCTTCCCACATGCTGGGATTGATGAGTTCGACTGACACCGTACCATGTGTATGTCGTCCTTAAGTACCCGAATTTCATGGTAGTTGTCTGCATCGAGAGGCAGGCGCCACATCTAACTTGTACATTATTCTATATTGAAAACACACATCGCCCCTTCCAACATACCTCAGTTTGGGCCGCATGCAAGTGGTGCTGGTTTTGTGGTCCCTCTCGTGTGATTTTTCATGATTGTTCCATCTGTTGGCCCAAGAGGTTTATCGAAAACAACAGTTGTCATTTGACCAAATGATAGATTCACTGGTCCATCTTATGGTACGTCATGGTGACATGCATTTATGACCAAAGTATCATTACGTCCATCTGTCCCGCTAACACGAAGTGGGAGGTGGGTCAAGAACCCTAGCTAGTTACGCCATTATGTTGTTATAGATATATCCAGGCTGCTTTCGGGTTTGCGAGGCAGGTGTCAGTGTCAAAATCATCCGATCTTGGGTAGGGGGTCCCAAACTATGCGTCTAAGGATCAAAGGTTGCAGGAGACAAGGGAGACATGATGTTTACCCAGGTTCGGGCCCTCTTGATGGAGGTAAAACCCTATGTCCTGCTTGATTGAATTTGAAGAGTATAAGGGTTACAAGAGTTGATCTACCTCGAGATCGTAATAGCTAAACCCTAGATGTCTAGCCTATATGATTTGTGTTAGCCTCTACGGACTAAACCCTGCGGTTTATATAGACACCGGGGGGCCTAGGGTTGTACATAGTCGGTTTACAGAGAAAGGAAAATACACATCCGGACATTAAGCTTGCCATCCACGCATAAGAGAGTCCTACCCAGACACGAGGAAGGTCTTCTACCTTGTATCTTCAGGGCCCATCGCTCCGGTCCAAGCTGTACAGCCGGGACACCCGAGGACCCCATAATCCAGGACTCCCTCAGTAGCCCCCAAACTTGTCTTTGTCTTTGCAAGGCGGGTTCTTCATCATAATCCGGACCAATGATAATCCGGCGATAACCTCAGTATCTTTTATGATTCCCCCTGATGGCGTTTCGACTTTCGCGCAGAGCGAATACGAATGATCCATGCATTTTTCACAAATAAGCCCTCCACCACGCTCGGGCGACACCTATATAAAGAGATAGGGATCTCCTAAGGCCATCTCACACCGTGCAGACGAGAAAAATGACCAAGTCTAGCCATAAAATAAAGCCTTCCATCACGGCAGCGCCCCATGGCCCTCAAGAGGGCGATTAGCAGACTTGCTCCATGCCTCATCTTCAACTAAGTCGGCTCCAGACGGAGGGCTATCTCCCCCTCGCAGATCTAGTTCCCGTTTGAGCGGGATTATACTCAATCGGCAATGACGCGATGGCTGAGAACTTCCCCAACCCCAATAAGGAGGAGAGGTTGTGCTTCGTCCCGTTTCTGTTACAGGGCCTGTGATTTCCAATCCATCCCTTCCTCCGGGGGTTATTGGAATTTTACGGCATCTAACTGCACAACCTCACACCAGGTTCGATTCTGCACATCTCAGGCTTTGTTGCCCTCTGCGAGTTATTCCTGGGCATCGAGGCCCATTTCGGATTATGGAGGAAATTCTTCTTCCTCTTTCCACGCCACAGAGGGGGTTCCATATTTGAAGTGGGTGGTGCCTAAGTATGACGCATTGCCAGATCTGGATACCTTGTAGGAACTCCTAAAGAAGCATACCCGCACTAGTCTTCGGATTGGTTCTATATGGATGATATTCCGCTGCGAGATCCAGTCAGGCGTGGTCTCACTGAATTTTCCAGAGCTCCTCTAAAGGAGGGCCTCAAGTGGTGTCCACAAAGACCCAAAGAAGAGGACAGTGCAGACATACAGAGGTTTGTCAGCAAGGTCAGGCTTCTAGCCCATTCTGAACTCTCAATAGTTGTAGTCATGGCAATCGCAATAAAGAGGTGTGTGCAGCCTCTTCAATCTAGAGTAACTCCTATATGGCATTAAAACGGAGAAGATCATGCATCCCGTTACAGGCGGTAGGGTCCGGATACCCCAGCCGAACTGGCTTCAATTTTGGTTGATCTGTACAAGGGTGAAAAAGAAGATTTTCTCCGATTAAACTATCGAGAGGCCTATTCCATGTACACCCCTATCGAATGGGTAAGATGTACTCTTTGTTGCCACCAACCAGTCATGGAAGAGGATGACCGAGGACGTCTACTGTCCTGCTCCCTAGCCGGAGGATCATATATATGTAGAATTCGACGATGGGGTATTCTATTAGGCGAGCCTTGACGGTTCAGAAGTGGCCATCATCCCCGAATACCCTCTCCTTTACCCTTTCTGGATCGTGAGTATCTAGAGGCTTCCTAAGAAGATATCCTCATTTGTATCCTTTCCTGTTGTACTGATCTGGATTTTAACAGGATCGGCGCTCCAGTGACCGTATCTCCTCAAGGGCGGCCCCCACGCAAGGCCGTCATTCCAAACGAAAAGGGATCGGGAGTACTACGGAGACCTCACAGTCTTTGAAGAGGTATGTATACTTAATGCATGCCTAGGCATGAGTCTGGATTGTTAACAGTCTCCCCTTTTGTATTTTATTTTTAGGACGAGTACACGGCAAACGGTGGTAAAACACCCAATCAGCCAAATTTCCAATAACCTGGTGCCGGACTTGTCAGCTAGGACGCAAGCCAATGCTGCACCCATTCCACCTCCTCAAGAGGATCCGAATGACGTGTCGATCATGAATTTCGAAGTGGAGAGCATGATAAATCACCATCGTTTCAAGGAAGCTATGCGTGCTCCAGCCTTATTCGACCAAGAATTCACCACACTGAGTTTGACACACGCATATATCCGAGCCGCTCGAGACGGCCTTGCCGGAGTTATTCAGCTGTTCTCAAAGAAAATGCATGTAAAATTTGAGACAATTTTGCATGGTCGTATTGTAAGTGCATCTAGTGCCACCCCTAGTTGCTTTTGGAGTATTAACGACAAACTTGGTTGAGGGACTAATGTGTTTGTGACAATTGCAGGATAACATAGGTAGTGGTCCCTTATTGATTCGGTTTACCTACCATAGATGACACCTAAAATGTGTGAAGACATTGAAGAGAATGGTGGTTTGTGAAGATATTCATAGTGAAGATTATGACAGGAGAAGACATTCATGTGAAGACTATGGAGTGCGAAGACATAGTTGTTTTGTAGTTTCCTTTTCTCCTTTGTTGAGTCATAAGAACCACCTTACTGTTAAGTGGGGTCGAAGTGAACAAAGTCAGAGTGACTGAAGTGATGCTCCACCAAATCCTATGTCTTTGAGCAAAGATAATGAGAGCAAATCTTATCCTGAGCTGGATGAGTCAGCTTTACTTGTAGCCGAAGTCAAGCTGACGCGTGTGTTTGAAATCCGACCGTTGGACATGTGTTGGTTCCTTAGTGACCCTGGGTCATTTCTGACAAATCAGGTCAGGTTGCCTCCTGGCTATAAATAGCCCACACCCTATACCCTATAAGTAGCCGAAGTCAAGTCTGTGAAGGTTTGGAAGTCTACCTTGAAGACTTACCAGAGTGATTGGGCAAGGACTGGGTGTCCTTAGCTCGAGGGGAACAAGGTGAAGACGTGGTCTTCTGAGTTGAATCTCAGCCTCCCTAACCTAACGTACAGTTGTCCCAACAACTGGAACTGGTCTACCAACTCCTTGTCTTCACCAAGAAACTGGTTCTATCCTTCACTTTCCTTTACTTTACAGTTTGTCTTCATGAAGTCAATGCTTGCCTGTATGATCTGATTGAATTAACTGAGTGAAGACTATTTACTGTTTGGCTTCATATTGTCTTCCATCCTGATCCTTACTGCCTAGTTGTTGATAGTCCTCGTGCTTTCACCTCATTGCAATCTTGACTATGGCTTGTCTAGTGTAGTCTACCTTCCGCTGCATATCAATAGGACTATTTCTACTGTTTTTGTTCAAAGCCCTCGTGTTTTGAAGACTTCCATAAAAATTGCATATTCACCCCCCTCTAGTTGATAACTAGGACTTTCAATTGGTATCAGAGCAAGGTGCTCCCTTGTTTTGTGTGATTCGGTTTAACCACCTGGAGTTTTAGCTATGTCGACTGCAGGGATAATCAAGGTATCCGCTGCATGCACTGTCTTCGATGGCACTGATTAACCCTACTGGAAGAACAAGATGTGCATGAATCTCGAAGCCATTGACGTCGACCTCTGGTATGTCGTCAAGAATGGCGTTCCCTAGGTCGGTGAAGGTGTCACCGCTGCTGATGACAAGAGGTTCATTTAAATGGATTCGACTGCCAAGAACATCATCTGTGGTCATCTTACCAAAGGACATCACGACTGTGTGAGTGCACTGGAAACTGTGAAGCTACTCTGGGACTAGCTTTCCAAGGTCAACAATGGCGTCTCAACTCAGAGAGACTCAAGGATTGACGTTCTTCGCAACCTCTTCAACCGCTTCAAGAGAAACGACAATGAGAATGTCCAGCTCACGTTTGATCGCCTCACTGATATCACAAATGAGCTTCGCGCGCTTGGTGCCACTGAGATCACCAAGCACGAAATCATCAAGAAGCTTCTGAGATCACTTGACAGCTCATTCGACACCCTGGCCCTGATGATTCTAGAACGTCCTCACTTCAAGACTCTCGATCCGTCTGACGTACTTGAGAGACTCAACACACATGAGTTACAATTATCTGAGAAGAGAGACATCTATGGCCCCAACTATGGCCGAACGGGCGCTTTGAAGGCAAATGTTGTGTCCTCATCTGAAGAAGAATCTGACCGCAGTTCTGGGGATCCTAAAGACATTGGAAGGGAGCTAGCTATGCTCGTGAAGAAATTCCAGAAGTTCTCCAAGAAGAAAGGCTTCAGAAAGTCTTCAAGATCTAGCTCAAGAAATGAAGAAGCTTCCTCTCATGACGACAAGAATAGAACATGCCACAAATGCAAGAAACCTGGTCACTACATCTCTGAGTGTCCTCAATGGGACAATGATACAAAGAAGAAGAAGAAGTGCAAAGAATATGATTTTGATGACAATAAGAAGAAGAAATCGTCAAAGTATTCTTCAAAGCCTTCATCATACAAGAAGAGCTTATCAAGCAAGGCTCGTGCGTTTGGTGGCAAGGAAATGGATTCATAGGAGTCTGCTTCTGAGGAGGCGGTGTTGGAGTCGGAGGAGGAGTCAGATTCAGGTGTGGCCAGCCTGGCTCTAGCTTCAGCATATGTCGCCAAGTCCATCTTCAACACTGAAGACAATGACATCGTCACCAATGCAGATGCTAATGATGAGGATGATTGTGCTCCCACCTACTGCTTCATGGCACGAGGTGCCAAGGTAAACTCACTCGATGATTACTATCAAACATCCAGTGAAGATGACTCTGATTGTGAATCTAAACCTAGCTACAAAACACTTTCTTAAATTGCAACTGAACAACAAAATGCTATGGAACACATTCAAAATTTTCTAGACAAAAGCGATGACCTGTTGAACATGAAAAAGACTCGAACTCAGTCCTTAATTGAAGACATTAAAAATCTTCATGTTAAGTACCAAGAACCTGAAAGTCGTCATGAGAAGATTTCTTATGATTATCTTCAAAGGAAGCAAGAACTTGAGAACCTGAGAGCGTCTCATGAAGATCTTCAAAAATAAAATGAGTAACTTCGCGCTCAACAGATCAGTACCGCTCAGTAGAACTTTGAGCAACCATGTTTGAAATGTCTTGAGCATGATAATGATGTCTCTCTTGTTGAACGTTCTACTGCTGCTACTGTTGCTATGTCCTCAACTAATGATGTGGAAACTAACCCCTCTTCTGAGAATACCACTACTATTGCTGATGAGAATTCTAGCTTGAAGACATTGCTTGAAACAGGGATGTACAAAAGCCTCAAAGGGCATCAGAATCTTTGTGATGTCCTCAAAAAATAGATTCTGAACCAAAACCCTAGGAAAGTGGGTGTTGGGTTCGAGAGGAAAATGAATGTTGATGGTTCATACTGGAAACCTGATCAATACCCCACAACCACATGGGTTGCTGCAAAGGGATCTTCAGTGGATCCATCTACCTTACCTGGCTTCACTTGTGCTAACCCGATAATCATTGATGAATCCTTTGATGCAAACTATAAACTATTTAAGAATCAGAATGGTGAAGTTTTTGCCAGGTATATTGGTACTAACTGCAGGAATGGGCCACCTTTGAAGAAGATCTAGGTGCCCAAAAGTTGTCTTGAGAAGCTTCTTGTGAATGTCATCATGAACCTACCTGGGAAGAAAACAAACCCCAGACCAAAGGCTTCATATGGTCCAAAGGCTTCATACAGAAAGTGGACTCATCAGAGTCACCCTAACGCCAATGTTTCATAAGGAAAGCATACTCAGACATATGAATATGAGCGGGTTTCATCAAACCACTATGTTCATAAGACCAAGAACTATTCTTCTTATTCTCATGAGTATTATTCACCTCCTACAAGGCTATTTGCTAGGGCTCCTAAGCCTAAATTCTCAGATGCTGCACCTAGACTCATTGCTTCTAAGCCACCCCTTAAGATGTGGGTGGTTAAGAAGAATTAACTCTCTTTTGCAGGGAATGGTCTCTAGCCAAAAATCAAAAGCTTCTAATGATTATGCTGGGGACCTAAAACTTCTTGTGGGATGCAAGATAAAATGCCAAAATGGTCTTACTATGTATTTCGTCCCGGGATTTCTTGAAAAACATCCTATCTACCCTAACCAGGATCTGAACTTTCATAATATGCTTGTTCATCAAATGTTTATGCTTCACACTTCTCTTGGTGAAGCCTATCCCCCAACTGCACTGTAGAGTACGATACCGAAGGCTTCAGAGTGGATCATGGACAGTGGATGCACTAACCACATGACTAGTGATCGAAGTCTTCTGACAAAGAGTCACATCACATTTGCTGACACTGGTAAAATAAAAGTATTGGGCCTAGGTAGAGTTGCAATCTAAAGGGAACAACACATGGATAAAGTCATGCTTGTTGAATCCCTTGGTTTCAACTTAATGTCTGTCTCAATGCTTTGTGACCTGAACATGATCCTGATATTTGGAAAATATTGTTGCCTTGTGCTTATGGCATCAGACAAATCTCTAGTATTCGAAAGATATCAAAAGGACGACCTGTATATGGTAGATTTTTCCGCAGTACCACAGCTGGTCGTATGTCTTCTAGAAAAAGCTTCAGAGTGCTGGCTCTGGCATCGAAGGCTAGGGCATGCTGGCATGAGGAACTTGCACACTCTCGCGAAGAAGAAGCATATCATGGGCATCGAGGTCGTCAAGTTCAAGAAGGATCATCTATGCGGTGCCTGTGAAGCTGGAAAGATGACTAGGGCCAAGCATCCCTCAAAGACAATCATGACGACGACACATCCCTTCGAGCTGCTTCACATGGACTTATTTGGCCCTACTCGCTACTCTACCCTCACTACCACTGCTTGCCTCTATGGCTTCGTCATTGTTGATTATTACTCAAGATATACATGGGTGAACATAATTCTCGACAAGAATGAAGTGTACTATGTCTTCACATGATTCACCAATCGCGCCATGACCAACTATGGCATCAAGATCAAGCAAATCAGAAGTGACAACGGCATAGAATTCAAGAGCATCGTCCTCGACACTTATCTTGATAAATTAGGCATCACACATGAGTTCTCAGCTCCATACACACCTCAGCAAAATGGCATCATGGAGTGCAAGAAGAGAACCCTCATTGAGATGGCACGGACAATGCTTGATGAGTAGAAGACACCAAGGAAATTCTAGCCTGAAGCCATTAATAATGCATGCCACGTCATCAACCGTGTTTATCTTCACAAACTTCTAAAGAAGACATCGTATGATCTCCTGAGTGGTAAAAGCCAAATGTCAGCTATTTTCAGAGTATTCAGTGCTAGGTGCTGGATCAAGGATCCACATCACACTTCAAAATTTGCACCGAAAGCACATGAAGGTTTTATGCTTGGCTATGGAAAATATTCACACTCCTATAGAGTCTTCAATCGCTTTCACTACAAAGTGGTTGAAACTATGGATGTGCGGTTCGATGAGACTAACAGCTCACAAAGAGAACACCTGCCAAATGTGCTAGATGAAGCCTCACCAAGTGAATCTGTCAAGCTTATGGGCACTGGAGAAATCATACCTTCAGAGGCTCGGGCTAAAGAGGAAATCATCATTTCTGCACCTAATTAACCCAAAGACACTGCTCAGCCTAAAGCCAATGACGACTACAAGAAATATGTCAACTTGCGACCATCACTATTGATCACTCAAAGGTAATTGTTTTTCATTTGTGACCTTTTTGTGACCAAAAACAGATGGTCAAAAGCTGGCGGTCGTAAACTGAAATTAGCGACCTTCTCTGTCAGAAGGTCGTGGAATTCTATGACCAAAACAAACGGTCATTGATTATATGACCTTCTGTTTTGGTCGCAAGCTATCTGCCCTGGCCACGTCGGATCCGACGTGGCAATCTGACGTGGCAAAATTGCGACCAATTGAAAAGGTCGTTCATAAGATTCAGCCCGGTCCGATTAGGTGTCTATATGGGCCGAGCCCATTAATTCAGCCCATTTAGTATGTTTCCCTGGTAATTTCTGCATGGGCCATACCTCCATATTAGGGGGCCTCGGCCTTTTTTGCAATATTTTTTCTGAGCCTTTTTTGTTTCACTTTTTAAGCAGACCAATGCTTGTTGGGCTGTGGCCTTTTTCAGCCCAATTAGTTGTCCAGTATTAGATCTCGGATTTTGAAATAAATGTTTCGACAAAATTGTTTGGGCACAAGACCTCTTTAATCCAATTACACACATGCATCCGACATTGTTTCATATTCAAATCAGGAAAAATCAATGTCGAATTCAAATCATCCATCATATCACATCACATAACACATCTCCCGGGTTTAGATAACATAAAAAAATCATCTCAGGAATACATTTCCTTACACAGGAATTATGCCACATCTGCTACTATCCTAACATGTACGTATATGCATGTGTGCTTGCTTGACCGGCACATGCATCACTGTAGCAGCCAAGCAAGTAGGCATCGTTGACGTCAACTCACAGCTTTCCTCGCACTAGAGAAAGAATCAAAACAAAAAATATTAGTAACTTTAAATCAGAAAGTATATCCACATCACCATAAAATAGTCGCAGACCATCACACAGAAGCCAAATTCTATGAACTGATGATTAGTAGACACAGACATGATTCAGCTACGTAATGGCTACCACAAGCAAAAGTGACAAGTGTGTAAACAAACTTCTAGTGTACACAAGGTGATTGAGCTCCTGTTGTTTAGTACGTATACACGGTAGGCTACTGATGCTAGTGTTCTAAACCAACAGAGCATGCTATAGGAGCATAAAAATAGGGCGCTAGGGCTAGAAGATGGAGCCTACTCACCGGAGATCTTGTGGTCGCCGCCGTCACGCCGGTCGCCTCAAGAAGCACCACCGCGCCAGAGACGGTGCTAGACGTGAGAAAGAGCAGAGCACCTGCTGCGTCCATTTCAAAATAGAACAAGAACAAAAAATTAGGAAGGGTTGCAAACTCATTCATTCTCTGGGCAGTTTGATTCGTTTGACAAACAACAGCAGGATGAGGGTAGCATCTCAATTTTAACAGCAACAATAGCGGTAGGAATGTAGGATTAAGCTGGACAGATAAATGAACATGAGGGAGCAGGGAGCGACCTTGTGCGTGGGGTGGTGGTTGTAGGGCTGAACGTCGAGCTCGTGGGGCTTCTGGCTAGGCAGTACCAGCAGGCTCTAGAAGCTTCCATCGCACGGAATTTCGCCAACAACAGTAGTGCAGATTGTCTCCCGGGCAGTTTGGCTCGCAGGATTGATCCGTGAGGAAACCCAAGCTTCCTCAGCAGATCGAAGTCATGGTTTTCAGGTTTGTCACTGCCGTAATCACACGCAGAGTTAGCATCAAAGATTTCTTTCAGTTTCAGCACATGAAAAGAAAACTAAAAGTTGTCTAAAGATATACATGTGTGGAAAAGCTAAAAGTTCTCCACTGCCTGTAATGTTCTTTACCACACGTATATAGCGCAACCGCCGACTGCCCACGCTGCGGCATGGTATTCCGGCATCGGGTGAACGCTCTGTTTTTCTTGTCATCTGTTTAAATTTAGGGCCGCTTATATTCTTCTTGTCATAATAAGTGGCTAGAGCCTTCTCTGTTTGGTGAAGGTGCCGATGGTATGCACGTCTGTATTTACAAGAACAACAGTTGGGCTCTTTGTATGAGTAAGGAAAGGATAGATGATTTTTTTAAGATCCACAAACCCAGGCACAACAAGTTTTTACCAGACTGTCAACATATATACAGTATTGCAGTTATGTTTACAATCAGGTAGACACACTTGGCATATGCACAACAAATAGAATCTGCCAACATGTGATAAGAACAAAGAACCTACCTATTGGATTTGATTAAATTTCTCTCTCTGCTCATCCTCAAGCGCAACTCCACCGAGAACAAAATCCTTTAATTGGCCTGGCAAGGAAATGAAAAGGCACCATTAGGAATGGAAAATGCATATGAGACAGCTATCTATCAAGCACTTGACTGAAAACAACAAGAAATCGTCATCCTCTACCTCTAGTCTGGTACCAAATCCCCACAAAATCATGCGGGCCAAAGTCACAAGCACAAAAGCTGGTTACAGCCAGGATCTATGGTAATTTTCTAGTATGCACTAGTATTGATGGATAACTCGTCTAGCAAGACAAAATACACATGATAAACTCGTCGGGCATACAAGGCGGGCTTGCTGCAACCACAAAATAACAAACCCTCTAAAATCTAGTGCCCATGTTCCTGTTATTGTTTGTTCTTTCATTCATCACCCTAGCGTAGCGGATTCTATCTAGCAAAATGAAAAGTATCAGCGACCAGAACCATGTAGGCAACAATATAAATACTGAATTACAACAATAGACATGCTTTGAAAACTACATTACATATTATAGCAGCATGATAAAAATGTACTCAAATGTATTCACAGAAGCACACAAACTATATAGTCCTTCCACAATTGGAGTAAGAAATGCAAGGATAGTTATAACTTGGAAGTTTCGCACTAATAGCCTGATAGAAAATTTCAAATAAAAACAATATTAATTATAATATTATATGCCAAAGTAGAAAAGAAAGCCTCGCAGTTCTCTCAGTTATCACAAAAGTAATATACCACTTTGCTCCAAGCTTCAGTGGGCGGAAAGAGACAACATGGATCACATATGATATGTGATAGCCACAGAGGCAAGCTCGCAGAAACAAACAAAGTGCCTGGTAGAATATGATGACACTATTGTTCTCAGGCAAGGAAAAAAAATTCAATAACATAAACTAATTTCAGGGACCATAATGGCGCTGCATCAAGTGCAGTTCAATTTCATGCCTATATCATATGAAATTAAGCAATAGCAAAGGTATGATTCACCTGCAACTATTCCTACTTAATTACTTATGCCAAGTGACACGACATCTAGAGGAATGAACAGACTTGTCACACATCGCCAAGTAGGCCACATATATATTCTATGTTGATTGAGCGGCATAAAAACCTAGGGGGCAATGTGTGTCTCTCCAGCTATAGATGCAGATAATATTGCCAGTATTGATTTACGACGATAAGGAAGACATAGTAAAGTCATATGAAGTCAAAACGTAAGAGCGAGCTCCACAATGGAAAGAAGCCAGCACAAAACACTGAGTACAATATGTACAAGAATGCTTCCTAGTAAGGAAGTGACTACATAGTAAGAATGTAAAAGTTATGAACAACCATGTCCAAATTCATGTAAACAATATGCATCCATTGGGCAAGCAAAGCAGAGCGGATCAGACAGGCGAGGGAAGGGGGCATTTAATACTTACTCTGGTTATTGCGGGCAGTGAAGAGGACGGTGCCGGTAGGGTCCCCGACGAGGCACTCGACAACGCGGGTACGGCTGGCGGGCTTGTCGAGGACGATGTGGGCGGAGAGGACGCGCGCAGTGAGGGTGTGGCCGTGTGTCTCGGCTGCAGCCTGTCGATGCTGGTGAAGATGGGCTTGCGTAGCTACATGGCGGGCTTCGCGGTCGCGGCGGCCGGGGCATCGGAGGCTGTCGCGGGCTACGTAGGGGAGTGGGGTGGGGGCGCCGCGACTGGCCGCGGGGGAGGGGCTTCGCTGTCGACAACTCGCCGGAACCCTAAACCCTCAACTTCTCCACCATGGCCGCGGGTGGTGCGAGAGAACCAGTGTGTTGGGGGCGGGTGGGGGCGGGGCGGGGAGCGCCGGGGCGATCGCGGCAACCGCAGGGTGCTACCTCTTGAGCACTGCGTTGGATTTCCTTGAAGAGGAAAGGATGATGCAGCAAAGTAGCGTAAGTATTTCCCTTAGTTTTTGATAACCAAGGTATCAATCCAGTAGGAGGCTGCGCGCGAGTCCCTCGTACCTGCACAAAACAAAAAACTCCTCGCAACCAATGTGATAAGGGGTTGTCAATCCCTTCACGGTCACTTACGAGAGTGAGATCTGATAGATACGACAAGATAATATTTTTGGTATTTTTGTGATAAAGATGCAAAGTAAAATAAAAGCAAAGTAAAAAAGCAAAGGAAATAACTATGTATTGGAAGATTAATATGTTGAAGATAGACCCGGGGGCCATAGGTTTCACTAGTGGCTTCTCTTAAGAGCATAAGTATTTTACGGTGGGTGAACGAATTACTGTTGAGGAATTGATAGAATTGAGCATAGTTATGAGAATATCTAGGTATGATCATGTATATAGGCATCACGTCCAAGACAAGTAGACCGACTCCTGCCTGCATCTACTACTATTACTCCACTCATCGACCGCTATCCAGCATGCATCTAGAGTATTAAGTTCATGAAAATAGAGTAACACCTTAAGAAAGATGACATGATGTAGAGGGATAAACTCATGCAATATGATAAAACCCCCATCTTGTTATCCTCGATGGCAACAATACAATACGTGCCTTGCTGCCCCTGCTGTCACTGGGAAAGGACACCGCAAGATTGAACCCAAAGCTAAGCACTTCTCCCATTGCAAGAAAGGTCAATCTAGTAGGCCAAACCAAACTAATAATTCGAAGAGACTTGCAAAGATAACCAATCATACATAAAAGAATTCAGGGAAGATTCAAATATTGTTCATAGATAACCTTGATCATAAACCCACAATTCTTCGGTCTCAACAAACACACCGCAAAAAGAAGATTACATCGAATAGATCTCCACAAGAGAGGGGGAGAACATTGTATTGAGATCCAAAAAGAGAGAATAAGCCATCTAGCTAATAACTTTGGACCCGAAGGTCTGAGGTAAACTACTCACACTTCATTGGAGAGGCTATGGTGTTGATGTAGAAGCCCTCCGTGATGGATGCCCCCTCCGGCGGAGCTCCGGAATAGGCCCCAAGATGGGATCTCGTGGATACAGAAGGTTGCGGCGCTAGAATTAGGTTTTTGGCTCCGTATCTGATCGTTTGGGGGTACGTAGGTATATATAGGAGGAAGGAGTATGTCGGTGGAGCAACAGGGGGCCCATGAGGGTGGAGGGCGCGCCTGGGGGTAGGGTGCCCCCCTACCACGTGGCCTCCTTGTTGGTTGCTTGACGTAAAGTCCAAGTCTCCTGGGTCTTGTTCGGTGAGAAAATCACGTCCCCGAAGGTTACATTCCGTTTGGACTCCGTTTGATATTCCTTTTTTTTGAAACCCTAAAATAGGCAAAAACAACAATTCTGGGCTGGGCCTCCGGTTAATAGGTTAGTCCCAAAAATAATATAAAAGTGGATAATAAAGCCCAATAATGTCCAAAACAGTAGATATTATAGCATGGAGCAATAAAAAATTATAGATACGTTGGAGACGTATCAAGCATCCCCAAGCTTAATTCATGCTCGTCCTCGAGTAGGTAAATGATAAAAACAGAATTTTTGATGTGGAATGCTACTTGGCATAATTTCAATGTAATTCTTCTTAATTGTGGTATGAATATTCAGATCCGAAAGATTCAAGACAAAAGTTTAATATTGACATAAAAATAATAATACTTCAAGCATACTAACAAAGCAATCATGTCTTCCCAAAATAACATGGCCAAAGAAAGTTATCCCTACAAAATCATATAGTTTGGTTATGCTCTATCTTCACCACACAAAGTATTTAAATCATGCACAACCCCGATGACAAGCCAAGCAATTGTTTCATACTTTTGACATTCTCAAACTTTTTCAATCTTCATGCAATACAAGAGCGTGAGCCATGGATATAGTACTATATGTGGAATAGAATGGTGGTTGTGGAGAAGACAAAAAAGGGAGAAGATAGTCTCACATCAACTAGGCGTATCAACGGGCTATGGAGATGCCCATCAATAGATATCAATGTGAGTGAGTAGGGATTGCCATGCAACGAATGCACTAGAGATATAAGTATATTAAAGCTCAACAAAAGAAAGTAAGTGGGTGTGCATCCAACTTGCTTGCTCATGAAGACCCAGGGCATTTTGAGGAAGCCCATCATTGGAATATACAAGCCAAGTTCTATAATGAAAAATTCCCACTAGTATATGAAAGTGTCGAAATGAGAGACTCTCTATCATGAATATCATGGTGCTACTTTGAAGCACAAGTGTGGTAAAGGATAGTAACATTGTCCCTTCTCTCTTTTTCTCTCATTTTTTTATTTGGGCCTTTTCTCTGTTTTTATGGCCTCTTTTTTTTCATCCGGAGTCTCATCCCGACTTGTGGGGGAATCATAGTCTCCATCATCCTTTCATCACTGGGACAATGCTCTAATAATGATCATCATCACACTTTTATTTTCTTACAACTCAACAATTACAACTCGATACTTAGAACAAAATATGACTCTATATGAATGCCTCCAACGGTGTACCGGGATATGGAATGAATCAAGACTGACATGTATGAAAGAATTATGAATGGTGGCTTTGCCACAAATATGATGTCAACTACATGATCATGCTAAGCAATATGACAATGATGGAGTGTGTCATAATAAACGGAATGGTGGAAAGTTGCATGGCAATATATCTCGGAATGGCTATGTAAATGCCATAATAGGTAGGTATGGTGGCTGTTTTGAGGAAGGTATATGGTGGGTGTATGATACTGGCAAAAGGTGCGCGGTATTAGAGAGGCTAGCAATGGTGGAAGGAAGAAAAGTGCGTATAATCCATGGACTCAACATTAGTCATAAAGAACTCATATACTTATTGCAAAAATCTACAAGTTATCAAAGCAAAGTATTACGCGCATGCTCCTAGGGGGATATATTGGTAGGAAAAGACCATCGCTCGTCCCCGACCGCCACTCATAAGGAAGACAATCAAAAAATAAATCATGCTCCCACTTCATCACATAACGGTTCACCATACGCGCATGCTACGGGAATCACAAACTTTAACACAAGTATTTCTCAAATTCACAACTACTCAACTAGCACAACTTTAATATCACCATCTTCATATCTCAAAACAATTATCAAGCATCAAACTTCTCATAGAATTCAACTCACTCATAAGAAAGTATTTACTATTCTTGAATACCAAGCATATTAGGATTATTTAAGCAAATTACCATGCTATTTAAGACTCTCAAAATAATCTAAGTGAAGCATGAGAGATCAATAGTTTCTATAAAACAATTCCACCACCGTGCTCAAAAAAATATAAGTGAAGTACTAGAGCGAAACTATATAACTCAAGTGATATAAGCGAAGCACATAGAGTATTCTAACAAATTCCAAATCATGAATGGCTCTCTCAAAAGGTGTGTACAGCAAGGATTATTGTGGTAAACTAAAAAGAAAAGACTCAAATTATACAAGATGCTCCAAGCAAAACACCTATCATGTGGTGAATAAAAATATAGCTCCAAGTAAAGTTACCGATAGAAGTAGACGAAAGAGGGGATGCCTTCCGGGGCATCCCCAAGCTTTGGCTTTTAGGTGTCCTTAGATTATCTTGGGGTGCCATGGGCATCCCCAAGCCTAGGCTCTTGCCACTCCTTGTTCCATAATCCATCAAATCTTTACCCAAAACATGAAAACTTCACAACACAAAACTTAAAGTAGAAAATCTTGTGAGCTCCGTTAGCGAAAGAAAACAAAAGACCACTTCAAGGTACTGTAATGAGCTCATTATTTATTTATATTGGTGTTAAACCTACTGTATTCCAACTTCTCTATGGTTTATAAACTATTTTACTAGCCATAGATTCATCAAAATGAGCAAACAATACATGAAAAACAGAATCTGTCAAAAAACAAAACAGTCTGTAGTAATCTATAGCTAGCGCAAGATCTGGAACCCCAAAAATTCTAAAATAAATTGCTGGACGTGAGGAATTTATCTATTAATCATCAACAAAACTAATTAACTAAATACCACTTTCCAAATAAAAATGGCAGCAGTTCTCGTGAGTGCTAAAGTTTCTGTTTTTTACACTAAGATAACAAGACTTACCCCAAGTCTTCCCAACGGTTCTACTTGGCACAAACACTAATTAAACACAAAAAACACAACCAAAACAGATGCTAGATAAATTATTTATTACTAAACAGGAGCAAAAAGCAAGGAATAAAAATAAAATTGGGTTGCTACCCAACAAGCGCTATCGTTTAACGCCCCTAGCTAGGCATAAAAAGCAAGGATAGATCTAGGTATTGCCATCTTTGGTAGGCAATTCTTCAATGAGACATATATTATCCTTAGAAATTTCTTCATTTTTTTTATTATCAAACTTTTAGGCACAAGATCAAAAAATTAATTTGTAACAAATGGTTCCTTAATGATAGCAAAAAGATTGGGATGAATACTTATAGATTTGAGATCCGCAGTTTCCTTACTAGAGGATTCACCCTTATTTTTAGGAACATACATAAGATTGACAATTTTAGTAGGAGGACTTGGAGTATTCTTTTCGGAAGAAAAAGTGGTTCCCAAGTTGGTAATAATACCCTCAATTTTATCGATTCTAGTGGAATCCTGGTTTATTTTCTCATTAACTATAGGTTCCCTTTCTTTAATATTTTTCAAAGTGACTCCTACTTTAGATGCATAGAGTGATTCGGTTGTGGATCTTTTTATCCAAATTTTCAATTAACTCTACAGTAGTAACCTTATTTTCAATAATTTAAAGTCTTTGCATTACATTCTCCAAAGTTAACATAGTTCCATTAACCAAAAGAGGTGGTGAGCCAAACAAATCTATCATAGCATTATAAGAATCAAAAGTATGGCTACCCAAGAAGTTCCCTCCGGGAATGGTATCAAGGATATATCTGTACCAAGGAGTAGCGCCTACATAAAAATTGCAAAGAAGAACACAAGTGGATTGCTTCCTGGTAGATCTATTTTGATCATTGCAAATTCTATACCAAGCATCTTTTGCATTTTCTCCCTACCTTTGCTTAAAATTTGGAACTTCATTCTCGGGAGACAATGGAGAAGAAAAGGGACTAGCCATAACGACAAGCAAACAAAAAAGAGGCGAACAGAAAAGAGAGGGAGGATAGAGAGAGAGAGAGAGAGGATAGAGAGAGAGAGAACGGCAAGGGTGAAGTGGGGGAGAGGAAAACGAGACGCAAATGGAAAATAATGTAATGCGGGAGATAAGGGTTGTGATGGGTACTTGGTATGTTGAATTTTGTGTAGACTACTCGGCAATGGCGCCAGAAATGGCATGTTGTTGGGAGTCAAATCTTGACTTGCGCGAACCTCCCCGGCAACGGCGCCAGAAATCTTTCTTGCTACCTCTTGAGCACTGCGTTGGATTTCCTTGAAGAGGAAAGCATGATGCAACAAAGTAGCGTAAGTATTTCCCTTAGTTTTTGAGAACCAAGGTATCAATCCAGTAGGAGGTTGCGCGAGTCCCTCGTACCTGCACAAAACAAATAACTCCTCATAACCAACGCGATAAGGGGTTGTCAAACCCTTCACAGTCACTTACGAGAGTGAGATCTGGTAGATATGATAAGATAATATTTTTGTTATTTTTGTTATAAAGATGCAAAGTAAAATAAAAGCAAAGTAAAAAGCAAAGGAAATAACTAAGTATTGGAAGATTAATATGATGAAGATAGACCCGGGGGCCATAGGTTTCACTAGTGGCTTCTCTCAAGAGCATAAGTATTTTATGGTGGGTGAAGGAATTACTGTTGAGCAATTGACATAATTGAGCATAGTTATGAGAATATCTAGGTATGATCATGTATATAGGCATCACATCCGAGACAAGTAAACCGACTCCTGCCTACATCTACTACTATTACTCCACTCATCGACCGCTATCCAGCATGCATCTAGAGTATTAAGTCCATGAAAATGGAGTAACGCCTTAAGCAAGATGACATGATGTAGAGGGATAAACTCATGCAATATGATAAAAACCCCATCTTGTTATCCTCGATGGCAACAATACAATACGTGCCTTGCTACCCCTACTGTCACTGGGAAAGGACCCCGCAAGATTGAACCCAAATCTAAGCACTTCTCCCATTGCAAGAAAGACCAATCTAGTAGGCCAAACCAAACTGATAATTCGAAGAGACTTGCAAAGATAACGAATCATACATTAAAGAATTCAGAGAAGATTCAAATATTGTTCATAGACAATCTTCATCATAAACCCATAATTCATCGGTCTCAACAAACACACCGGAAAAAGAAGATTACATCGAATACATCTCCACAAGAGAGGGGGAGAACATTGTACTGAGATCTAAAAAGAGAGAAGAAGCCATCTTGCTAATAACTATGGACCCGAAGGTCTGAGGTAAACTACTCACACTTCATCAGAGTGGGTATGGTGTTGATGTAGAAGCCCTCCTTGATAGATGCTCCCTCCGGCGGAGCTCCGGAACAGGCCCCAAGATGGGATCTCGTGGATACAGAAGGTTGCGGCGGTGGAATTAGGTTTTTGGCTCCGTATCTGATCGTTTGGGGGTACGTAGGTATATATAGGAGGAAGGAATATGTCGATGGAGCAACAGGGGGCACACGAGGGCGCGCCGGGGGGGGGGGGGCTAGGCGCGCCCCCTACCTCGTGGCCTCCCCGTTGGTTTCTTGACGTAGGGTCCAAGTCTCCTGGGTCTTGTTCGGTGAGAAAATCATGTTCCCGAAGATTTATTCGGTTTGGATTCCGTTTGATATTCCTTTTCTTCGAAACCCTAAAATAGGCAAAAACATCAATTCTTGGCTGGGCCTCCGGTTAATAGGTTGGTCCCAAAAATAATATAAAAGTGGATAATAAAGCCCAATAATGTCCAAAACAGTAGATAATATAGCATGGGGCAATCAAAAATTATAGATACGTTGGAGACGTATCACAGGGGTGGAGGGACGGAACCCTAGAGCGTCGACCGACCTGCTCGACTCGATCGGGGGCATAGGGTAGGGATGATGGTGAGGGGTGGGAGGAACGAGGTGGGCGGTGGGTGAGGAGCACGGCAAGGTCGGCGGTGGGTGGGAGGAAGGGTTGCCACGTGGGGAGAGGACTGGATCTCCGTCATCCTTGGTTGAGGGGAGAGGAGGGGGTGAGACGGAGGACTGGATCGGGAGGGGACGGCGGCGGCAGTGAGGAGATGGGGGGATCTGAGCTAGGGTTTGGGCTACGGGTGGTGTATCTCTTTTTCAATTTTTTCCTTTTTTCTATAGATAGATGGATGGATGGATGTGGGATGGAGAGATGGATGGATGGATGGGCGCCATGTCATCGATCCGTGGGAATGGATCTGATTGGTTCAGAAAACCAGTGATTTAAAAGAGTTTTCAAGTACTGAAACTATCAAAAATATTTTGCAAAAGGGTACCACACAAATTTTCACTACAGTTAGACCATATTTTATGGATAAGGACCAATTTTACGCATTTCTGATCTTTCTAGCTATTTTTAATCATTTTCTGAGTGGCAAAAATGGTTATTTTTTCTGAAGAGCCTACCAAATATTTGTTGTAAAATTGGACTCCATCAATTTTCTCAAATACTAGTCCATATTTAATATACAATTGACCAAATGATTGGCTGTCAAAAGCTTTAATCCACCTCGCGTGAAAAAGACAAATTTTCGACGATTTAGCTGGAAGCGGGTCAAATTTGAACTGTCGCCGCCTCATAGTTTGCTCTTTATTTTTTCCAAAAATCATTTCTAGGTACATAACTATCTATTTAATCAGAGAAATATCAAAAAGTTTCCAAGATGCAACTACTAGCTAGGAACGGTCAAGCCCGCCGTTTTGACCGCATTTTGAAACGGGCATAAAAAAATCAAAAAAAAACCAAAAAATAGCAATATCTTCGCATTGTATCTTCATATGTGACCAAGTTTCTAGGAAAAATAATAAACTTGTAACACAGCAATTATTTTAAAAAAGTGTTCCCAGAAATGAGCTATCATGCGTGAAAATTCATGGCTTTCAAGCCAAATGATCAATCATATGGCCACATTCATGGCATAGTTTGTTCAAATGATCTCATATTGGGCACAAGGGTGCATCTTGGAATTTTTCATTTTCTTTGCACGGAAAATTCATTTTCCATTTTTTGAGTGCCCGAAATGAGTTTTTTTGTGAAGGAACTACCAAATAAATGTTGTAAAAATGGACCAAATTAATTTTATAAAATACTAGGCCATGTTTAATGCACAATTAACCAAATGGTTGGGTGTCGAAAGCCTTGATCCACATCTGGTGGAAAAGACAAATTTCCGCCGATTGGGTAGGAAGCGGGTCAAATTTGAACTGTAGCTGCCTCATAGTTTGCTCTTTATTTTTTTCCAAAAATCATTTCTAGGTACATAACTATCTATTCAATAAGAGAAATCTCAAAAGGTTTCCAAGATTCAACAACTAGCTAGGAACGGTCAAGCCCGCTGTTTTGACCACATTTTGAAACGGGCATAAAAAATTAAAAAAAAATTAAAAAATTGGAAAACCTTCGCATTGTGTCATAATATGCGACCAATTTTCCAAGAAAAATAATAAACTTGTAATACTGCAATTATTTTTAAAAAGTGTTCTCAGAAAAGAGCTATCATGCGAGAAGATTCAGGGTTTTCAAGCCAAATGATCAATCTTATAGCGACATTCATGGCATAGTTTGTTCAAATGATCTCATATTGTGCACAAGGGTTCATCTTCGAAATCCAAACAATGTTGCCAAAGGGAGTTTTTATTTTCTTTGCATGGAAAATTCATTTTCCATTTTCTGAGTGCCCGAATTGAGTTCTTTTGGTGAAGAACCTTGATGAGGACATGACTACCTTGGATATGACCAAAAATATTGCATATATGCATATTTGTCAGGTGAATTCTAGTGTAAACTATTCAATAATCTATTTATGTTATCCAGAACAAAAATACTTCACACACTTTTGTGTTTTGTCTAATTGCAGGTGTATGGGACATTTGTACAATCCACATATGAAGATAAGGAAGAAAGAGATCTTTATTTGCTGTCCAAAAAGTTCTCTCACGTCACTTTTGGCCCAAGAGAAGATAGAGTCCAAGTCTCTCACGTTCTGGATTCAGATTCGGACTGCACAGACACACCTGACTCAAAACGCACACAAGTTTTTCATACGGACTCCGAATTGGGTGATTCTTTTTTTGTTGGAAACTAGATTTCGTGCACTTTCCAACCCAATTGGAATCACCTTCAAATTCGTCCGGAGCGTTGAGTTGTGGACGAAACAATCTGATGCTGCAGCAGAATCCGAGTCAAACTACAAGTCCAAAGGTGTTACATCACCTCCACTTGGGCCCATTGGCCTTGTACGACCTAGATTTAGTTTTAGGCTGCCTTGGGACGTCCTCCCACCTCCTTGGCCGCCACCCCTTGCTCCTATATAAGTAGATCCATCTAGTAGCTTTTCCTTGGGATTTGTTTAGTTAAAAGTTAGCCATTGCAACTTCGTGTACTTCGTTTGTGTCCAACGACCAGACCAAGACCGCTTCCGGATCCCCACCATTATCAATACCTCATATATATTTGCAATATTCAGATTGCTTTATCATATTCTTGCTCGTTCTTCGATTGCTTGCAGGAATAGACCTTCGTGGTCAGGCTGACCGTGCTTCCGGCAGCGTCAGTAACCTCAGGAGATTGGTTTAGCGATTGCTAAGGCGCAACGTCGTGCACGTTTGTAGTCGGATCGTCAAAGTCGTCTCCACCAAATCGATAGTTATCATCTCATGGAAAGATTGGGACACCCTCGCCTCTATCAAGTGGTATCAGTTTTCAGGTTGCTCGGTGAGAATTTCCAGTTTTCCTAGATTAGATTTATTTTCTTACCTATTGTCCAAGAAAAAGCCACACACAAAAAAAAGTTAGATCTGTTCATCCTTTATCCAAGCCAGTCTGAGCCTTTGCAATTTTCTATTCATTGCTTGCATAGTTGAATTATCGGTTGCATCGTCGTGTCAGTTGCTGGTCTTAGCGTCTAGTTCCTTTAGAGTTTCGAGTTCTGTTCACATTAGTCACGCCGCCGCTGCATCGTTATTCCTTCCGTTGTCCACCATCCCATCTATTAATTTCCACCACGTGCTACGCACTGTTCATTGTCATAATCATAGTTGAGGTCATTCACATCTTCGCCTGATCCAATCTGCATCTTATCTAGTTTGTCTTGGAAAAAAGAAAAAGGAAAAAAAAAGAAAAAAAGAGAGAAGAAAAAAAATTGGATCTATCTAGAATCAATCTCGTACCTGAATTCGGATTGGAATCTGTTTTGCGCCCTGTTCAGTAAAACAGGTGTATCTTCCTCATACGAAGTCCGTTTTGGCTCCGTGAGTACTCAAATTGAAGCTAGCGACGAGCCGCATCTAAATAGTTGCAGAAGCTAGTTCAATAATTGACACCTCAAAATCGGCTTCTAAATAGGTCTTTTTGCCCTCCGAAGTTCGTGAACACAGCTTGTTCCAATTTTTCAGGCCAGTTTTAGAATTCTTTGACTCCTCATATCAACTCGGAATTGAGTGATTCTTTTTGCATTGGAAAGCTTGAGTTAGTAGCATTCTTTGAAAGAATTTATCAGAAAATTGTCTCAAACTTTTCAAGAGGAAAGTTGGAGAGAGAGTTGTTATATATCCTGCTTGGCAGTTGTTTTTCATCATTATCTTCACTGCCGTTGTGATCTTCACTTATATCTTGCTGTCAAGAGCTACTTAGTATCCTTCATTGATGCTAGTTGTGCTACGCCGTGACCTTATTAGTGTTCTAGGCTCGCGTCTCTAGTCCGGTCTAGCCTAGGACCAGCACAGTATCGTCGTTGAGCGTTTATTCAACATTGCATCTTTGAATTGATTATTGCTAATCTTTTGCTACCATATATAGCCAACCCAGCTCCACATATTTCTACACCGTGTATACGTACGCTCCCCTGGCAATCGCTTTACTCAATATTCGAAGTTACTTGACACAGCTGGTTGCCGATCACCGCCTGCTGCATGGTAAGAACTTGTAAGACATTGATATTTGCTTTACTGTGAGCGTTTTACCACCACATCCTAGTAGTTATAGGAACATTATTTTTGGGTTTTGTTTCTTGTTCTACTAATCATGACAGGATCCAGAGTCAATTCATGGGCTTTGTCGATCGCGGGAGACGTGCCACCACCTTTGCAAATACCACAACCGTCACGAGAGGTGCACAAACATCCAAATGCACATGATCAGGTTAATGTATCTATACCACCATTTAATGGCCGTTTTAAACCTGCTTTATATATTGAATGGGAGTTCGACATAAAAAATATATTTGCTTCCCATAATTTCGATGAACATAAAAAGGTTAAGGTTGCGGTTGGTTCTTTCACTGGTTATGCTTTGGTTTGGTGGAGTGAATATTGTCGGTTACACCCTGATTATATACCTACTACTTGGGATGATTTGAAACTTGCCATGCGACATACTTTCGTCCCTGCTTATTATACTCGTGACATGATTAAGAAGTTGCAACACTTAAAACAAGGTAGTGAAACTGTAACAAAATATTATGATGATTTACAAACTACCTTGTTGCATTCCTCTTTAGAAGAAAGTGAAGATGATTTTATGGATAGATTTTGGGGAGGATTAAACCGTGATATTCAAGAGATACTAATTCATGAAGAGTGTTATCCTATGGACCATTTGTTTCATCTTGCTTGCAAAGCTGAACAGGAAATAAAACGACGTGTTGGCCACGAGGAGAACGAGCGCACGGTGCACATTCCAAGAGTTGATATGATTGTTCCTTCAACTACTAGGCATACTATGACAACCACATCCGTTGTTGTCAGGACTACATCACCCCCACCATGTGACACATCGCCCCCGAGAGTGGCTACATCATCTGAGGTGATCATAAGAGGTAATGACAAAGGTACTGATCTTCCATCTCTACATGAGAATGATGAATGCCTTGTCAATTTGAATGCACCATCTGATGAGCTACCCACTACTTTGATCACACCACCTATTTTAGAGGACTACGTTGATAATTTGACTTTGCCATGTGATCAAACAACTGAAATACCAACAATTTTGAGTGCACCCATTGAATTAACTATTGATGCAAAAGAACCAATGTTTAATCATTTTGATATGACCTCTAATCTTGGTGATGATTCTGTGTTGAATGACTTATTGCATGTTTTCTTATTTAAGCATGTTGTAGCATGTAAATTTGATGCAAGTAAGGTTTATTCACCAATGTTGGGATGGTTTAATGATGAACATTGTCAATCTTTTGAAATGAATAAGAGCTTCACTTATATGTGCAAACTGAGTTGCAATATTTTCATGCCTTCTACTTCTTGTGCTAATTTTTTGGCTTTAGATTTTATGAACTATGCAAGTTCCTCATCTATTCATGTGTCATATATGCAAAAATCAAGGGAAGTAAAAATGGATGACATATACATATACAACATGTACACCTTGACTCTTTTGTTAGCCACATTTCATATTAAGCAACGCCGAGGACGGCTTTATTTTCAAGAAGGGGAGGATGATGAGGACATGACTACCTTGGATATGACCAAAAATATTGCATATATGCATATTTGTCAGGTGAATTCTAGTGTAAACTATTCAATAATCTATTTATGTTATCCAGAACAAAAATACTTCACACACTTTTGTGTTTTGTCTAATTGCAGGTGTATGGGACATTTGTACAATCCACATATGAAGATAAGGAAGAAAGAGATCTTTATTTGCTGTCCAAAAAGTTCTCTCACGTCACTTTTGGCCCAAGAGAAGATAGAGTCCAAGTCTCTCACGTTCTGGATTCAGATTCGGACTGCACAGACACACCTGACTCAAAACGCACACAAGTTTTTCATACGGACTCCGAATTGGGTGATTCTTTTTTTGTTGGAAACTAGATTTCGTGCACTTTCCAACCCAATTGGAATCACCTTCAAATTCGTCCGGAGCGTTGAGTTGTGGACGAAACAATCTGATGCTGCAGCAGAATCCGAGTCAAACTACAAGTCCAAAGGTGTTACATCACCTCCACTTGGGCCCATTGGCCTTGTACGACCTAGATTTAGTTTTAGGCTGCCTTGGGACGTCCTCCCACCTCCTTGGCCGCCACCCCTTGCTCCTATATAAGTAGATCCATCTAGTAGCTTTTCCTTGGGATTTGTTTAGTTAAAAGTTAGCCATTGCAACTTCGTGTACTTCGTTTGTGTCCAACGACCAGACCAAGACCGCTTCCGGATCCCCACCATTATCAATACCTCATATATATTTGCAATATTCAGATTGCTTTATCATATTCTTGCTCGTTCTTCGATTGCTTGCAGGAATAGACCTTCGTGGTCAGGCTGACCGTGCTTCCGGCAGCGTCAGTAACCTCAGGAGATTGGTTTAGCGATTGCTAAGGCGCAACGTCGTGCACGTTTGTAGTCGGATCGTCAAAGTCGTCTCCACCAAATCGATAGTTATCATCTCATCGAAAGATTGGGACACCCTCGCCTCTATCAAACCTACCATATATTTGTTGCAAAATTGGACCAAATCATTTTTATAAAATACTAGGCCATATTTGATTCACAATTGACCAAATGGTTGGGTGTCAAAAGCCTTGATTCACCTCTTGTGAAAAAGACAAATTCCCGCCGATTCAGGAGGAAGCAGGTCAAATTTGGACTGCAGCTACCTCATAGTTTACTCTTTATTTTTTTAGAAAATCATTTCTAGGTACATAAGTATCTATTTAATCAGAGAAACATCAAAAGTTTTACAAGATTGAACCACTAGCTAGGAACGATCAAACCCGTTGTTTTCATCACATTTCGAAACAGGCATAAAAAATTCAAAAAAAATCAAAAAATTGGAAAACCTTTGCATTGTATCATTATATGTGACCAAGTTTCCAGGAAAAATAATAAACTTGTAATACAACAATTATTTTAGAAAAGTGTTCTCAGAAATGAGCTATCATGCGTGAAGATTCAGGGTTTTCAAGCCAAATGATCAATCTTATGGCCACATTCATGGCATAGTTTGTTCAAATGATCTCATATTGTGCACAAGGGTGCATCTTGGAATTCCAAATAATGTTGCCTAAGGGAGTTTTCATTTTTTTGCACGGAAAATTCATTTTCCATTTTTTGAATGCCCAAAATGAGTTTTTTGTGAAGGAGCTACCATATATTTGTTGCAAAATTGGACCAAATCATTTTTATAAAATATTAGGCCAAATTTAATGCATAATTAACAAAATGGTTGGGTGTCAAAAGTTTTTATCCATCACTTGTGAAAGAGAAAAATTTCTGCCGATTCAGCAGGAAGCGGGTCAAATTTGAACTGCATCTACCTTATAGTTTGCCCTTCAGTTTTTACAAAAATCATTTCTAGGTATATAAGTATCTATTTAATCAGAAATACATGGTTGGTGGCGATGCATTGATGTTTGCATGGTGGACGAGGTCCCCAACTCCAGAGCGTGTAAACTCGCATTATCGCCGCATGGTCACCGCGTGACCGTGGCATTGCCATGTGTTCTGGGCGGCCTAGTCATGTCTAGGGGGTTGGGTACTCCCCAGGAAGGTGCTAGGAAGAAAATGAACATAATATTCTCACGAGGAGACCGAACTATGCTCAAACAGGAATTAGCATCCAAATGTTTGATTAGCGATACGGGAAATGCACGTGGCCAATGGGCATGAGTTTTGGATGAGGATGATCATCTACTAAGAAGATTGTCTTTACAATTTTTAGCTCAAAAGGAGGAGCCTAGGTGGTACTTTCTTTGCAAAGTACCACACTGGACAGAAATATGAATGTTGAAGCTGGGCTCAAAATAATGAATGGATTGAGATGAAATTTGGTAGAGGATGGTTATTTGGGCATAGGAAAGCACTGTGGAAAATTGATACCATTTGGACATGCCAAAGTGGTAATTCCTTCACAATGCTATTCCCTGGACATAAACTACAGAAAATTAGCGAGAGAAATTGGATATATGAAATGAGCTCAATTTGGTTTAGGTAAGTTACATAGGTATGGTCATGCCCTGGTAAATTTTCAGATCATTTGGGTAAGCCTAGCTAGTACTTACTTCACAAAGCTTCTCTCGAGATAGAAATTTTGGAAATTTCCTGAGAAAGATTTACCAGGAAAATGGTGCTGAATATTATAATGTTGCAATGATTTGGGTATGGAAGAGTGCTTCAAAAAGTTTGAGGGTAATATGAGGGATCTGGATAACACTTGCTTTGCAATGTGCCAATCTGTCCATAAAATATAAATTGAACCTGGGCTCACATGGATGATTTGACTAAGCTGCAATTAGGAGGAGGGTGATAATTTGGGCATATGAAGGAACTGTATAAATTTCATGTCATTTGGATATATAAAAATGGTACTTCCTTCACAATGCTTCTAGGTGGAAAAAAACTTTGGAAATTTGCCGAGGAAGATTTACTGGGCAAATGGAGCTGAATTTTGTCATGAGGCAATGATTTGGATAGGAAAGAATGCCCAAAATTTTTGAGGGCAGTCAAGAATATATAAATAGCACTTCCTTCACAAAGTATTGTTGTGAACAAAATAGGAAAATGAATTTGTTGAATTATTTTTGAACTAGGCAAGGAAGGATTTTTACATATTTGAAGAAGATATGACCGACAGAGTTTATGAGATTTTTTGGGGGAATTTTGGGAATGACAGAAATATAGGTTGCTTCACAACCTAGGGCAAAAATTGACACATGGACATGACACATAGGCAAAACTGATGAGGTGGTGCCTTGTCATAGCAATCCACCACAATTTACAAGGTTATGACCATCTATATTTATCATCATCAGCTAGAAATAAGGTCGCGGACCAGTGATGTGTGCTTTATGACCATTTCGTGTAAGGAAATTACGACCTTTCTGACCAAAATGGTCGATATAGTTGAGGGTTTGGAGCCCCCCGAACAGCTTTTGAACAATTGATATCAAATGGTCGTAGATCTATGACCAATTCTTCCAGGGTCACTGACAGAAGGTCACTAATTGACATATTTCTTGTAGCGGATGAAGATGAAGACAATGATCTGCAAGGGCAAAATCTTCATCCAGTCCATTCACGTGTTGCAAATTAAGTATAGATTGAGAAGATTATTGATAGCATCAATGCACCTGGACTACTCACTCGTTCAAGGGCAACACGGCTTGTAAATTTCTGCGGGCACTTTGCATTTTTCCCAATATCCAAACCCAGGAAAGTTGATGAAGCCTTCATGGAACCTGAATAGATTCAAGCTATGCAAGAAGAGCTTCAACAGTTCAAGTTGAACAATGTATGGGAGCTAGTGAAGCGCCTTGATCCTCGTAAGCACAAAATCATTGGCACCAAATGGATTATCGCAACAAACAAGATGAGCATTGTCAAGTCGTCAGAAACAAGGCTCGTCTCGTTGCTCAAGGTTGAAGGGATTGACTTCGATGAAACACTTGCTCCTGTGGCTAAGCTTGAAGCCATTTGTATTCTGCTAGCCTATGCCAACCACAACAACATTCTTCTATACCAAATGGATGTAAAGAGAGTCTCAATGGCAAAATTGAAGAAGTGTATGTTTCTCAACCACCTGGTTTTGAAGACCCAAACCATCCTGACATGGTGTACAAGCTCAACAAGGCATTGTATGGCCTCAAACAAACACCTCGAGCTTGGTATGACAAACTCAAAGACTTCCTGAAGAGCAAAGGCTTCAAACTTGGTTCCCTAGATCCGACACTCTTCATGAAGACATATGATGGTGAACTATTTGTTTGCCAAATCTATGTGGATGACATTATCTTTGGCTGCACTGACAAGAGATACAGTGATGTGTTTGGGCATATGATGCAAGAGCAATATCAGATGTCCATGATGGGTGAGCTAAAATTCTTCCTTGGTCTTCAAATCCGTCAGCAGAGTAATGGCATCTTCATTTCACAAGAAAAATACCTCAAAGATTGCCTGAAGAAGTTTGGAATGCAAGACTCCAAAGGGTACACGATGCCAATGCCAACCAAAAGTCATCTGGGTCCCGACGACAATGGTAAAGAGTTAGATCAAAAGGTATACCGCTCCATGATTGGTTCTTTACTCTATTTATGTGTATCTAGGCCCGACATAATGCTTAGCATTTGCATGTGCGCCCGATTTCAAGAGGCACCAAAGGAATCACATCACTTAGCTGTGAAGCCAATTCTTCGAAATTAGGCTTACACCACAATGCTAGGACTATGGTATCCAAAGGGCTCAGAGTTTGATCTAGTTGGATTCTCAGATGCTGGTTATGCTGGTGGCAAGGTTGATCGCAAGTCCACATCGGGCACATGTCACTTTCTTGGACGATCTCTTGTCTGTTGGTCTTCAAAGAAGCAGAACAGTTTATCTCTCTCCACTTCTGAATCTGAATACATTGCTGCTGGATCTTGCTGCGCTCAGCTTCTATGGATGAAGCAAACTCGCAAGGACTATGGCATCCACCTGAAGCATGTGCCACTCTACTGCCACAATGAAAGTGCCATCAAGATTGCCAACAACCCAGTTCAGCTCTTGAAGACAAAGCACATGCAGATCCATCATTGCTTTCTCAGACATCATGTCATGAAGGAAGATATTGATCTCATTCACGTCAACACTGAAGAGCAATTAGCAGATATCTTCACAAAGCCCTCTGATGAGAAAAGGTTTTGCAAGTTGCGGTGTGAACTAAATATCCTAGAATCCTCAAATGTCCTGTGATTGGACACACATCCTAACGCTTATGCATGTTGATGACTTAGATGTGCAACACACGAAGTAAAGTATATCTTCAATCAATGAAGACATACACTCTAAGTGTGAATACATTAACACTATGTCATAGCCCCCATGTTTTGAAGATTTTCATAAACATCGCCTATTCACCCCCCTCTTGTCGATAACTAGCACTTTCACGTATGCCAGTAGCCCCCAAGACTTGAAATGGTGAAGTAAACTGATTTAAGGATCGATAATTTGTGCAGGTTCTGCAAGAAAAGAACACTATGCTGGCTCAGGAGCTGAACACAAACCAGATGCACCTAAGTGCAGTTACCGCCGAACTAGCGGTTTTGAAAGAGACTGCAAAGGGCGCGTCTAGGTAGAGAAAACTTGATGAGGAAAAGGACAATCAGTCCGAAGAGGTAGACAACTTGAAGGCTTAGATATCATCCGCTCAGAAGGAAAATGAAAAAAATGAAGGGTGGCATGTTCGGTATGTCTCCCCCTCATGTTTAGAACCACCATAGGTACTTCACGTCTAATCCATAATACAGAATATCATGAATTTGTTGCGGCAGGTCTATTAACTGGTCGACCAGAGGAGGAAGTTTCCAGTTTTCAAGGCAACGTGCTAAAGGAGTTATCCACCATGCATGCTCGGGCCCGGAAGGCCATGAGGAGTATGGTGAAGGCGTTATGGCTATCTGATACCCCTCCAGAAAGTATGGAAGCCCTGGCAAACCTGTTCAAAGGTGCTCGGTGCCAGTTCGAGCTATGGAAGATGTCTGCCTACCGTGAAGGCACACGAGAAGCCTGGGCCGTGGTGAAGACACGCTTCTTGAAACTGGATCCGAATCATATGGCCCGAGTAGGACCACGGGGACCAGATGGGAAGGAAATCCTATTAAATTTAGTCTATGATCAAGTAATGCTCACTGCGAAATATTCGTAGGAAGACTGTAGATTAGACAGCTTTATAGACGGCATAGAGAAGGAATAGGTTTTGAGCTTAATGTATCAATGCACATTTATGACAAACCTATGGTTTGATCCGAACATGTGAAATTATTTTGTCATCGCAGACTTTTGGCTTTAACCTCCAAACCAATAATGGTGATGTGTTTCTAGATACGTAGGACAAGAAGAAGTATCCTTCCGGAAACCAGGCAACCCAGTCATAGTGCTCAAACAAACAAAAAATTCAAGTTCGGGATGTATGTTATATTACCTATGTAAGAAACATATTCCAAGGAAAATAGTTCCGTTAAAGGTTCCTTTCATTGGGTCGGCATGTTATGATTATACGTGCCGTGGCGTGTGGTTCGTAGTACGGAAAAACAGTCTCAAAATGCTTTAAAGATGATTGCAATACAGTGACAATCTGCCGAACAATTATTCCATTAAGAACACTAGCTTTCGGCTTCACCCGTCTGAGGTACATGTCCGGATGACCCGGTTGTAACAATCGCAGAGGTGCCCCCTTTATGCCCTAGCCGAACAATCAGGAACGTAGGGCATAAGCACAAGAGCGACGGAACCCAGCTTGGCAAAAAACTTGAGTCATAGAGGTGCATATAATGGCAAGAAAGGATGTATATCCGCAAACGACACATGTATTGTGAGCTCTAGACCTGATATAATAATAAGCTTTTATTTACGGAAAGGATGTATAAATTTAAGGATGTGTACCCCTCAAGTGTTCGGCCTATCCGAACACACCATTGGGAATATATAAAAAGAAAAAGGAAAAAAATTTAAAATGAGACAAAAGAAACGAATAAGATGCATGGCCATACTTATGTATAGAATCTTCGAAGCCGAGCAGCGTTCCAAGGGTTCGGCTCTAAGCAATTATCCGATGAATTGCGATGGCGGTAGGTTCCTCCCATAAGAACTTCTTCTATAATGAAGGGACCTTCCCATTTTGGTTTGAACTTGTCATTTTTCTTCCCTAGGAGGCGGAAAACAAGCTCACCGATGTTATAAGTCTTTGCTCGCACTTCTCTACTTTGGTATCGTCGAGCCTGCTGTTGAGAAAATGCGGAACGGGCTTTGGCGACATCGCGCTCCTCCTCTAGGCCATCTAAGTCATCCTGCCGATCGAGCTTGGCCTCTCTCTCTTCATACATGCGCACTCGAGGCGAATCATGAATAATGTCACAGGGTAAGACAACCTCTGCGTCGTACACCATGAAGAATGGTGTGTATCCGGTCATGCGGTTGGGCGTGGTCCGTAGCCCCCAGAGTACATAATCGAGTTCCTCGACCGAGTGTTTATCCGACTCCTTTAGGGATCGCACTAGTCTCGGTTTGATGCCGCTCATTATCAGGCCATTTGCCTGCTCGACTTGACAGTTTGTTTGGGGGTGAGGTACAGAGGCGTAATCGAGCTTGATGCCCAGGCTAGCACACGAGTTTTTTACCTCATCGGCTGTGAAGTTAGAACCATTGTCAGTGATAATGTTATGCAGGACACCATAACAGTGTACGATGCCGGATATAAAATCTATCACGGTTCCGGCTTCAGCTGTTTTTACTAGTTTGGCCTTTATCCACCATGAACAGTAGGTATTTCTTCTTATGGCTTCCCCCTTTAAGGGGTCTGACCATATCTTGCCCCCAGACCGCAAAAGGCCAGGTAATGGGGATGGTTCTTAGGGCAGTGGGCGGCATATTTCTTTGTTTGGCGAAGAGCTGGCATACTACACAATGTTGTACAAGGGCTTGTGCATTTGCTCGGGACGTGGGCCAAAATAAGCATATACAGAAGGCTTTTCTTACAAGGGACCGAGCTGCGGCGTGATGGCCACCGAGGCCAGCATGTATTTCAGCCAAGAGCTGCCGCCCGTCTTCATCGGAGATACATCTTTGAACAACTCCAGTAGTGCTTTTCTTGTGGAGTTCCCCCTAGTGAACTTTATAGGCCTTGGAGCATCGAACTATGCGACGGGCCTCGTTCTGATCATTAGGTAGCACCTACCTATTATGTTAGGCCAAGAAGGGTTCGATCCATGGAGCAATAACCGCCATGATTGCATGAGCGGAATGTGTTGGCTCGGTGCGCGTGCCCTCGATGATATCCGCATCATGTTCAGCGTCTGGGGGTGTGATTGGCGCCGGATTGGTATTTCTGCTCTTGTCTTGCCATACCAAAGATTGCTTGAAAAGCCTTTCCATAAAGGTTCTAGGCGGGATGGGGTGACATTTAGCGCCCATTAGAGCAAGGATGTCTTCCGCTTGATTGCTATCTCAAGCCACATCATGAAACTCGAGCCCCTCAAATCGAGCTGATATTCTAAGTATGGCATTGCGGTAGGCCGCCATCTTTGAGTCTTTTGCGTCGAATTCACCATTTATTTGAGATATCATGAGGTTCGAGTCCCCACATACCTCAAGGCATTGTATGCCCATAGAAATGGCCATCCGGAGTCCATGTAGGAGCACTTCATATTCAGCCGCGTTATTGGAGTCCGTATACATGATTTGTAATACATCACAAACTATGTCCGCTGTAGGGGATGTTAGGATGACGCCAGCTTCCAGTCCAGCTAACATTTCGGAGCCGTCGAAGTACATCACCCAGTTGGAGTATGTGATGTACTCTTTGGGGAGTTCAGCTTCTGTCCATTCGGCGACAAAGTCTGCCAACACCTGAGATTTCATAGCTCAGCGTGGCTTGTATGTTATTTCAAATGGTAGGAGCTCGACAGCCCACTTGGCATTGCGGCCCGTGGAGTCTCGATTGTTTATGATTTCATTAAGTGGTACCTCAGAGGCCACCATGATTGAGCAATCTTGAAAGTAGTGTCGTAGCTTTCGAGATGCCATGAAGACCGCATACGCTATCTTTTGATAATGTGGGTATCGGGATTTGCATGGTGTAAGGACCGCCGATACATAGTATACTAGTTTTTGGAGTGGGAATTTGTGTCCCTCTTCCTCTTGCTGACATGTATAGTATCACCAACGTTTGGTCCTTCAAGGATTGGGTTATTTGGTAACAGAGTTTTTATTTCGTCATCTCGTCATTGATCTCGTCGTTGATCTCGTCGTCTAGTCGATTTAGCCACCCTGTCCTCCACCTCCAAGGAGCTGCCCTAGCGCCACCAGAGAGGTTATGCACTAATCGCTGCATTTTCTTCTTGATTCAATCTCACAGTGCTGGCGGCGCTCGGTCACGAGCTGACATGGCGCGACTCCATCTACGGCGGCGTCGCCAGCTACTTCCTCCACGGCGTCGCTCCCTCAGCGGCGACGTCCACATCAGTAGGAGCAACTATTGCTTTGTCTCTCGCTCGAGCTGCTGCTCTGCTCTTGCTCTCATTCCCTTGCCTGATCTGCTCTTGCTCTTGCTCTTTTTGCTGCACTTGCTTGCGCTGCTTCTCTACTCTTACTCACGCCGTTGCAGCACGAGCAGCAGATCCTGCTCTCACTCGAGCCCCTATAGATGCTACATGAGATGCTGCTACACGACAAGCTGCCTTGGCTCTCGCATGCGTTGCCGCTCTGGGGGCTGCTGCTGCTACTGCTTTTCTGCTACTACTGCGTTCAGTTTCGACAGTAAAATTCAGTTTGGACAGCAAAATTAAGTTTCGACAGCAAAATTAAGTTTCAACAGTAAAATTCAGTTTTGACAGTTAAGTTCAGAGATGAGTGGTTCATGTATTTTACATCAATAACTTTTTGGTTATGTATTTTACATCATCTATTGGAGATGCTATTAGAATTCCACTCAGGTTAATGTTGTCTCTCTTGTCCTACTTTAGCCTTGCCATCGTACAACTCACTGGAGCTGCTCCAATGCCAAAACCCTCCATCACAGCGAAGCAGTACCTTCAGCTCCATCTCCAGATGCCTAAGATCTTCTTCCCCTCCTCCAACAGCCACATCAGCCGGAGCATCCTCACCGACCAACCCAATCATGCTAAGATCGACATGGCTTCACCAAAGAGGTTGTACACTTGTTGCGTCACTTTTTTCCTCTAAATGTTATATATATATTATCCATTGAGCACACGTAGTAATGTGGAAAACTATTAGTTTCTCCTACTATATGACAAGCAGTGAGGTACCAGGCAATTTAGCTATCCGTGATCGACTCTCTCGAATGCCATCATTATTTATTTTTGCACGCTTGAGCTATGCATTTGTAGATGGGCCCGGGAGTTGAGCTAGTAGGGAAGTGGCCTGGGTCCAAAGTAGTAGAAGTAGCACAAAAAGATTTTTGGAGTCTAGGTTTTTCCATGTTCAAGCCTACCTAATAGAATCGCCAGTGCTTGTAAGGAAAAGTGAAGGAAAAACATAGGAATTGGAAAGTTTCCTATGGTACTACTATTGATGCATCTGGTTCAAAGGAATGGAGCAAAGGAAAACTATAGGATTTGTTCCTTTAGTGTCTCCTTGAAATAAAACCGTAGGAATTTTAATATCCCCTTGTCCTCCTTTTCAAATTCCTATTCATGAAGCACAAGACTAAGAGATAGTAGCATAATAGCATTATAACTGTACATTTTCCTCTGGGTTGACTTAATATCACCATGCTTCTTTGCATTCCTATGATCTTCCAATTCCTGTGAACCAAACACCCAGATTGGCAGAAATCCTATATTTTTTAATTCTCTAATTTGCACGTGCATTCCTATACTATTCTTGTGTGTTTCCTATCCCTGCATTGTTAGAATCCTCCAATTCAAACAAGCCCTTACAGAATTACTTATGTTACAGATATGTGTCAAAGAAAACCTTGTGTGGTTTGTCTCGCTCTTGCTACGCTATGGTCCACCCCACCTCAGTTGCTCCAGCGACGGAAGGGTTCACCACAGCAAGGATCCGCGCTCTAGACTGACTTTTGCCACCTCAGATCTTCTTCCCCGCCGCCCGCAGCCACGACAACTGCATTACCATCATCAATTGAGTAGATGACCTTGTTGAGTACATGGGTCTGGAAGAGAGGTTGCACTCTTTCGTGTCTGCTTATGTTAAGCATCACCTAATATGATGACATGCTACTTTGTCGTACTGTTCACCGATTAAACTCCGAGTTAGGTCCAAACTAATGCTCAAACTTGAGTTCTTAAATGGTTGTGGGGTACATATTGGGGCAGGAATCAATACTATTTGTGTACTATCTAGTTAATCTCGGGTGTCTACTATGAGTTTCATGTTGGGTGGAAACAAACATTGAAGGAGCCATTATCTATATTTTTTAACTAAAGCTATTATCTGCCTGCTATCATTGGTTTTGGGTCTATCCATAGTTTGCTACCATTACTCAGATTTGTGCATGTACTCCTTACATAATTTCACTACGTTTTATTCCTATGCATGTCAGTTATTGTACACAATGGTACTGAACATGTAGAGCAAAAGAGACGAGCCTTGCGTTGCAATAATATTTCATGCAGACATCGCTCCCATTCCAGAGTGTAATCAAGAGGAAGGTAATTGTTCAAAGGGGGATTCAGAGGGAGTAGACCACTCCTATTTACCCCATGAGGTCTTTTTCTCTAACTTGGCATGCTGATGTTTGTCATATCATGCATATGGTGCCCTGCATTGCTTACTTTGTACATAAAGTATCTCATCTGCTTAGTTTAGACATGCATTGTGTGAATGCCATCATGTCTTTGGAAACCAAAGCCACCTATCGGGCCATGAGCGCCTTTTGGTTCGGCGGGGGGATGGGCACATTGCACAAAGAGTGGACAAGTGTAACACATCACGATAGAGATCACACAGGCAATTTTACCCAGGTTTGGGACGCCATGAGGCATAAACCCCTACTCCTACTTTGGTGGATTGATGGTGGAAAATGGTGGACGAACGCAGTGTTCTTGCCCACCAAGGTTGCCTCTAGGTGAGAGTGGCTACACACGTATGAATGTGTGAGGGTCCGAATCCTTTCTACAGTTGCCATGGGACTCCTTTTATAATAAAGGGGTCACCATAGTGGCAAATCAATCTTTACATACTAATTAGATAGCAAACAATGCTATCATACCTAACTCTATAGGCTGACAAAGTGCATTAAATGCAACGCTAAATGTCAGATCACAGCTTGCTTGGCAGGCCCTGTCGGGCTATTTTGCCAGCTTCACGCCTGCTTGCTTGACACGTCTCAGGATGGGTGTCGCTTGGAGGTATTTTCTGTAGGCAGTTGCTGCCATGTGGCAAAGAGAAGCCACTTCGTCACTTAGGAGCTTGACACCGCACATATCGACGACGTGCATCGTGGTGAGGTGGTGAGGTGGAGTGTAACACCCTCGATGCGTCTATATCTCCTACGTGTCGAAGCATGACTTAGAGGCATAACCGCATTGAAAGCAATGTCGCAAGTAAGGTAATCTTCACAACAACCCATGTAAATATATAAAAGGGGAAAGGATACATAGTTGGCTTACACTCACCACATCACACAAATACATGAATAACATTACAATCATCCAATACACTCATGGTCCGACCACGGTACCAAAATAAAAGATCAACCCCCACATGCGACACGGTCCCCGATCGCCCCAACTGGGCACCACTACTGATCATCTGGGGAAAGACACATAGTAATGACGAGAATCTTCATCGAACTCCCACTTGAGCTCAAGCGCATCGTCTGGAGCGGTATCATCGGTCCCTGCATCTGATTTTGGAAGTAAACTGTGAGTCACGGGGACTCAGCAATCTCGTAGCCTCACGATCAAGACTATTTAAGCTTATAGGTAAGGCAAGGTAATATGTGGAGCTGCAGCAAGCGACTAGCATATATGGTGGCTAACATACGCAAAAGAGAGCCAGAAGAGAAGGCAAAGCACGGACGAATAACTATGATCAAGAAGTGATCCTAGAACAACCTACATCAAACATTACTCCAACACCATGTTCACTTCCCGGACTCCGCCGAGAAGAGACCATCATGGTTACACACGCGGTTGGTTCATTTTAATTAAGTTAAGTTTCATGTTATCTACAACCAGACATTAACAAATTCCCATCTGCCCATAACTACGGGCAAGGCTTTCGAAAGTTCAAATCCCTGCAGGGGAGTCCCAACTTTGCCCATCACAAGCTCTCACGATCAACGAACGATATTCCTTCTCCCGAGACATTTCGATCAGACTCGGCATCCCGGTTTTACAAGACAACCTCGACAATGGTAAAACAAGTCCAGCAACACCGCCCAAATGTGCCGACAAATCCTGATAGGAGCTGCACATATCTCGTTCTCAGGGCACACTCAGATGAGACATCCTACGAGTAAAACCAACCCTCAAGTTGCCCCGAGGTGGCCCCGCAGTCTACTCGGTCGGACCAACACTCAAAGGAGCACTGGCCCAGGGGGGTTTAAATAAAGATGACCCTTGGGCTCCGGAAACCCAAGGGAAAAAGAGGCTAGGTGGCAAATGGTAAAACCAAGGTTGGGCATTGCTGGAGGAGTTTTATTCAAGGCGAACTGTCAAGGGGTTCCCATTATAACCCAACTGCGTAAGGAACGCAAAATCCGGGAACATAACACCGATATGACGGAAACTAGGGCGGCAAGAGTGGAACAAAACACTAGGAAAAAGGTAGAGCCTTCCACCCTTTACCAAGTATATAGATGCATTAAGATAACAAGATAATATAGTGATATCCCAACAATAAACAATGTTCCAACAAGGAACGATCTCCAATCTTCACCTGCAACTAGCAACGCTATAAGAGGAGCTGAGCAAAGCGGTAACATAGCCAATCAACGGTTTGCTAGGACATGGTGGGTTAGAGGTTTGGCATGGCAATTTGGGAGGCATGATAAGCAAGTGGTAGGCATCGTAGCATAGGCATAGCAAAAGAGCGAGCATCTAGCAAGCAAAGATAGAAGTGATTTCGAGGGTATGATCATCTTGCCTGCAAAGTTGTCAGAGTTGACTTGATCCTCGTAAGCGAACTCAACGGGCTCCTCGTTAGCGAACTCATCTCCCGACTCTACCCAAACAAGACAAACAATCAAAAGGAACACAATCAACCACGTGCAATGCTCAAACAACATGATGCAAACATGGTATGCTATGCGGGATGCGGTATGTGATGCATATACAAGATTTGACAAGGAATGATTGAACCTGGCCTCAACTTGGAAATCCAAGAGTGCCACTAGAAATGTGAGGTGATTTCGGTTGAAATCGATATAAAGATCACCAGAATCGGATGCACGGTTTGGAAATGGCAAGCAAAACAAATATCGCACCGGTCTGCGATAATCAGCAAGTGGCCAATTAAATGCATCAAAATAGTTATGCTACAGCACTTAAACATGACAACAAAATACATGGCAGGGATCCACTCATGAAGCTTGACAAAAGATGAACACTGAGCTATGGCTAATTCATCCAATAACAGGTTCAAACAAGCATGGCAAAAGTGCAAATGGTAACAGGTTTCAGACTTAGTGAAATTAACACAAGTCTGGAATTTAACATCAGGAAGCACACTTTAGAGCATGAAAACTACATGCTACAGGAACTTAACATGGCAAATCAAGGCATGGCATGAAGCTAGTCAAAGTACTTAACAAAAGTCCCTTAGTGACCTTGAGCCAAAAGGGATCAGAAAATACAATTGCAAGCATGTGAACATGGCAAAAACATAAACAGATCTCAGACTTAGTGAAAAACTGGAGCATGCAAATCAGTTAACGAGTAGGCATGTTTACGAGCTCGATGCACTCTTTACAGAGCATGGCATGACAAACTAAGCATACACCCATCAAGAATACACATCATAGAAGCTATACATGGCAAGAACAACCACATAGCATGCACGGATCGATAGCAAAATCCTCGGCAAAATCGCTAACAAGTCAACAATCTGCCAGGATTCACGATATAGCAAAAGTAGAGCTCGATTGACTCAAGCTAGGGTCCTCCATAAATGCAAACAAAGACATGGATGGATAGATCACCACAAAGTTAACAAATCATCCTTACTGATCATCCTCAAAAGAGGCACGGATCACTAGGAAACAACATGAACATATGGCATAATGACAAAAATCAGGACAAGGACTTTGTGAAATTCTAAGTCCCTGAAATCAGCATTACCGATTACGCTACTTTGCAAGCTTGTGCTAGTCACCACACATATCACAAAAATACATGGTAAGCACCTCTGTAAATATGACATGACATACAACAAAACTCATGAAGAGCTCAGGAGCATATCATGCACACATTAAACTTGACAAAAATAACAAATAGCTATTTGATGAAACAGATCTGCCAAATTTACTACATAGCCCTCTTCCAACAGCATTTCTGGCATCAATATGAGCTCAAATGAAAATGATGCAATGAGGTGAAATGTTGTACTCGTCGAGATGAATAATTTGATATGCTACACGCACGGATCGGAGCTACGGACGCAGAGATACGACATGCCAAAGTTTGCAAAATAATTAGGGTTTCGGGGATAAAAAGTCAACCGAGAGACTATTCCAGATATGAGATCCGACCGAAGCGGATCCTGAGGTTCGTCGGCGACACTGTTCACCGGAGGTCGCCGGAGATGGTGGTGGTGGCCGGAGCTCGTCGCGGTCGGAGGAGGACGCCGAAGATGAGTGGAGGCGGCGGCAGACGTCGGTGGGGTGGCCGCGGGCGCCGGTGGCTGGGGCGGCGCGCGCCGGGGGCCGGAGCTGCGGACGTTGGTAGCGGACGGCGAAGTCGGCGGCGGGCGGCGACCGGTCGGCGACGAGGCGGATGGGCGGCGCGGCGGGCAGCGTCGGGCATGAGGGCGCGGCCCGGCCGATGGGCTTGGAGGGCCCGGTGCGGGTTCCCGCGGGCCAGAGCGGTGGGAGGCGGCGAAGGCCACGTGGCAGTCGGCGGTTGGTGGCGGCGGTGTGTCCGGCGGCCGGCGGACGTTTTCGGCCGCGGGGAGAGGAGCGGGACTAGGGTTAGGGGGAAGAAGACCCGTGATTTCCGAAGGGGATCTATTTATAGGCATAGAGGGAGCTAGGAAGCTCCAAATGGAGTACGGTTTTCGGCCACGCGATCGTGATCGAACGACCTAGACGATGGAGAGGGTTTAGGTGAGTTTTGGGCCAAATTGGAGGGGTGTTGGGCTGCAACACAAACGAGGCCTTCTCGGTCCCTCGGTTAACCGTTGGAGTATCAAACGAAGTCGAAATGCTACGAAACTTGACAGGCGGTCTACCGGTAGTAAACCAAGGCCGCATGACAAGTCTCCGTCCAATCCAGAAATGTTTAACCCCCACACACGAAAATAGGTAGAAAGGGGCACCGGAGGAGATAGGAGCGCCGAAATGCAAAACGGACAACGGGGAAAATGCTCGGATGCATGAGACGAACACGTATGCAAATGTAATGCACATGATGACATGATATGAGATGCATGACAAAGGCAACAACACACGGAGGCAAAAACCCGAACTCGAGGAAAATAAAATAACTTAGGCCGGAAACGGCAAGAGTTGGGATACAAATAATGTAAATTACATCCGGGGTGTTACATGGAGTGGTTTGCCTCCGCGTGCCTCGGTAGGCCTGTTGGGGCGATCTTGGAGGCCCGCTTCATGGTAACCCCAACCTCGCCAGGCTCGCTTGCCCGACAAGGGAGGTTCTTCTTGAAGTCGTATCTTGTCTCTCTGGCTAGTCTTGGTCGTCTTGATCTGCACTTTGGTCTTTCAAAGGGACGATCTCTTGTTCCTTGATCTGATCTTGGTGTCATAATCGCCTGTGCATAGTCTGGGCAACGGACCCAGGGTCGGTTGTACTGACAGGAGCCCCTAGGCCAGGCCCAAACGCACTGCCGGGCATCGTCGGGGTAGGCCCTAACCAGTGCACAGGCAGGGGCGTAGAGGTGGCTGGCCCCTTGAGATCTCCTTTGCTTCTTTATTAACTCGATCCTGACCAATTTCTGATTCTTCTGCGCGTTGCGTAACACCAATCATGGTGGGGTTACTCTTGTGATGGCCCATGAATGACTTTAACGCACGGGCAAGTAACTGCCAATTCACTCTTCCCACCATGCCCTTATCCTTAGGCATGTAAGCTGCATGCACTAAGTGGGGTAGGTAACGGAGGCGCATGGTGTCGGAGAGCATCAAGGCGGAGACCCGGTCTTCTTAGATTGCTGGAGGAGGGCGGCGTTTACTCGTCGTGGGATCAACTCTCTCCCTGACCAGCCTATAATAGGAGGGGCAGGGGAGGACTGGAGCCATTCATCCTCACTTCCCTTCTCCTCCATTCTCTGCTTTCTCCTGGGTATGCTGAGAGGGAGAGTCTGGGGCCAGGCCCCGCGTTCTATCTTGGAGTTGGCGATCCCAAATGCTGATGCTGATGTTTGGGGGAGGAGGTGCGGTGGGCGAGCCATCCGCTGTGTAGGAGATATCAAGCTTTCCCATTGTGGTAAAGTACTTGCCTCCTCTTCCTTGGCCGACCGTTTGGTGGGGACAGTGGAACCTTGTCGTCAGCCACTACAGCTCGTCGGCCTGATGACCAGTTTCTTGGAGCCTTCTACCGGTGCTTGCGCTGGGGCTTCTAACTGGTCCTGGAGGTGGTGACTAGGGCACCGCTGAGATGCTCCTTTCGCCCTCCTCCTTCGCAGCCTCGCCACTCCTGATCTTGTCAGGTTGCGCCCGGTAGGCCCTGGCGAGATTGGGGCGGCGCATGCCTAGGCACCCCTTCTGCCCTCTTCTCTTCCCACCGCAGTACCTGGGATATGAGGGATAGGGAGAGGAATTTACGAGGCACTTATCTTTTTTCAAACTTAAATCTGTAGGCACTTGCCAAATTTTAGTTCAAAATATGTAATCTCTAGTATCCTTGTTTGTGTCCTGTAAGGTCTGTACTTGTTTGATCAGCATATTAATGAAAAGGATGAAACTTCCTAGGGGCTGGTGCATGTAATATGTCCATGCAGAGGTGGAATGCCTCTCTACTTTCAAGTAAACAAGTTTCCCCCGGCAGGCTATCCAGCCGGCACCCTCAGTTTTGCTGCCATGGAGCTCGTCCTACCAGGCATAACCCGTGAAGAGGGACCAACCCCCCGCCAGTCTTTTTTTGTCAAAGGCCACTGCGACCAACCTGACCGAAGCAATGTTTTTGTCGAGGGATGGGAGCACCTAAGTTACAATGGGTAGCGAGGTTTTCTTATGCGCAAGTCTTCTCTTACAGAGACGTATGGATAAGAGAAAGAACTTATTTGTTTGGCTTGCCGGAGATCGCAGTGTACGCTCATCTTTCCATCTCCTCTTCAAGATCAAGTCTTCGGCAGGAGCCTGCAGTTTGTGCAGATGAAAATGATGCCAGATGCGATCTTAACTACATGGACATGTGGCGTTGACGAAATGCTTATGCATGCATGCAACTTGTCAGGGGGCCCCCACACTTAATTTATTTATCTGTTGCTTAGGGTCTGCGCCTGGCTTTGTATAAGGGGCTACATGCACCTGAGGGAAGCCATTTACAAAAGGGTGGCTGCCGGGCAGGGCCAGACAACCATGCCTTCTATGTAGAACTTACGTAGATGCTCAATATTCCATGAGTTTTGCAATTGAATTCCATCTCTAGTCTCCAGACGGACTATGACAGGTCTGGTGACTCGTTTGCACCCTATGATAGGTCCAGACTACCTGGTAAGGGCTTTCCCACTTTGGCGTCAACTTGTTTGCACCCTTGGCGGACTGAATGCGCCTAAGGACAAGGTCACCTTCCTTCAAACACCGGGCATGAACCCTGTTGGTGTGATAGCGACTGATGTCTACTACACAACCTTCTTCTTGTAGACATTGTCGGGCCTCCAAGTATAGAGGTTTGTAGGACAGTAGCAAATTTCCCTCAAGTGGATGACCTAAGGTTTATCAATCCGTAGGAGGCGTAGGATGAAGATGGTCTCCCTCAAGCAACCCTGCAACCAAATAACAAAGAGTCTCTTGTGTCCCCAACACACCCAATACAATGGTAAATTGTATAGGTGCACTAGTTCGGCGAAGAGATGGTGATACAAGTGGTATATGGATAGTAGATAATGGTTTTTGTAATCTGAAAATATAAAAACAGCAAGGTAACTAATGATAAAAGTGAGCGTAAACGGTATTGCAATGCATTGAAACAAGGCCTAGGGTTTATACTTTCACTAGTGCAAGTCCTCTCAACAAAAATAACATAATTGGATCATATAACTATCCCTCAACATGCAACAAAGAGTCACTCCAAAGTCAATAATAGCGGAGAACGAACAAAGAAATTATGGTAGGGTACGAAACCACCTCAAAGTTATTCTTTCCATTCAATCCGTTGGGATATTCCTATAGGTGTCACAGACAGCCCTAGAGTTCGTACTAGAATAACACCTTAAGACACAAATCAACCAAAACCCTAATGTCACCTAGCTACTCCAATGTCACATCAAGTATCCGTGGGTATGATCATACGATATGCATCACACAATCTCAGATTCATCTATTCAACCAACACATAGAACCTCAAAGAGTGCCCAAAGTTTCTATCGGAGAATCACGACAAAAACGTGTGCCAACCCCTATGCATAGGTTCATGGGCAGAACCCGCAAGTTGATCACCAAAACATACATCAAGTGAATCACGTGATATCCCATTGTCACCACAGATACACACGGCAAGACATACATCAAGTGTTCTCAAATCTTTAAAGACTCAATCCGATAAGATAACTTCAAAGGGGAAACTCAATCCATTACAAGAGTGTAGAGGGGGGAAGAAACATCATAGGATCCAACTATAATAGCAAAGCTCGCGATAAATCAAGATTGTGCCAAATCAAGAACACAAGAGAGAGAGATCAAACACATAGCTACTGGTACATACCGTCCCCGAGGGAGAACTACTCCCTCCTCGTCATAGAGAGCACCGGGATGATGAAGATGACCACCGGAGAGGGATTCCCCCCTCCGGCAGGGTGCCGAAAAGGGTCTAGATTGGTTTTCGGTGGCTACGGAGGCTTCTGGCAGCGGAACTCCCGATCTATTGTGCTCCTGGATGTTTTTAGGGTATATGGAGATATATATGCGGAAGAAGTACGTCAGGGGAGCCACGAGGGGCCCACAAGGGTGGAGGGCGCGCCCAGGGGTGTGGGCGTGTCCCCCTGCCTCATGGCCTCCTCGTTGCTTCCCTTACATCGACTCCAAGTCTCCCGGGTTGCTTTCCTTCCAAAAATGTGTTCCGTGAAGTTTCAGGTCAATTGGACTCCGTTTGATTTTCCTTTTCTGCGATACTCTAAAACAAGGAAAAACAGAAACTGGCACTAGGCTCTAGGTTAATAGGGTAGTACCAAAAATAATATAAAAGTGTATAATAAAGCCCATAAACATCCAAAGTTGATAACATAATAGCATGGAACAATCAAAAATTATAGATACGTTGGAGATGTATCAGCATCCCCAAGCTTAATTCCTACTCGTCCTCGAGTAGGTAAATGATAAAAAACAGAATTTTTGATGTGGAATGCTACCTAACATATTTATCCATGTAGTTCTCTTTATTGTGACAAGAATATTCAGATCCATAAGATTTGAGACAAAAGTTTAATATTGACATAAAAATAATAATACTTCAAGCATACTAATAAAGTAATCATGTCTTCTCAAAATAACATGGCCAAAGAAAGCTATCCCTACAAAATCATATAGTCTGGCTATGCTCCATCTTCACCACACAAAATATTTAAATCATGCACAACCCCGATGACAAGCCAAGCAATTGTTTCATACTTTTGATGTTCTCAAACCTTTTCAATCTTCATGCAATACATGAGCGTGAGCCATGGACATAACACTATAGGTGGAATAGAATGATGGTTGTGGAGAAGAGAAAAAGGAGAAGATAGTCTCACATCAAATAGGTGTATCAACGGGCTATTGAGATGACCATCAATAGATATCAATGTGAGTGAGTATCCAACTCGCCTGCTCATGAAGACCTAGGGCATTTTGAGGAAGCCCATCACTGGAATATACACGCCAAGTTCTATAATGAAAGATTCCTACTAGTATATGAAAGTGACAACATAGAAGACTCTCTATCATGAAGATCATGGTGCTATTTTGAAGCAAAAGTGTGGTAAAAGGATAGTAGCATTGCCCCTTCTCTCTTTTTCTCTCATTTTTTTATTTTATTATTTTTTTGGGCCTTTCTCTTTTTTGATGGCCTCTTTTTTTTCTTTTTTTATTTGTGCTTCTTTGGCCTCTTTTATTTTTTTATTTTCATCCGGAGTCTCATCCCGACTTGTGGGGGAATCATAGTATCCATCATCCTTTCCTCACTGGGACAATGCTCTAATAATGATGATCATCACACTTTTATTTACTTACAACTCAAGAATTAAAACTCGATACTTAGAATAAGATATGACTCTATATGAATGCCTCCGGCGGTGTACCGGGATGTGCAATGACTCCTGAGTGACATGTCTGAAAGAATTATGAACGGTGGCTTTGCCACAAATACGATGTCAACTGCATGATCATGCAAAGCAATATGACAATGATTGAGCGTGTCATAGTAAACAGAATGGTGGAAAGTTGCATGGCAATATATCTTGGGATGGCTATGGAAATGCCATAATAGGTAGGTATGGTGGCTGTTTTGAGGAAGGTATATGGTGGGTTTATGGTATCGGCGAAGGTTGCGCAGTACTAGAGAGGCTAGCAATGGTGTAAGGGTGAGAGTGCGTATAATCCATGGACTCAACATTAGTCATAAAGAACTCACATACTTATTGCAAAAATTTATTAGTTATCGAAACAAAGTATTACACGCATGCTCCTAGGGGGATAGATTGGTAGGAAAAGACCATCGCTCGTCCCCGACCGACACTCATAAGGAAGACAATCAATAAATAAATCATGTGTCGGAGTAAATGACCACCGGCCTAGCCGGCTCCCCCTGGCACTTCAGAAAAATTATAGGCCGATTGAGTCTTCAAGACGTGGGGCCGCCTTCCCCCAGCCGGCTACATCTCTAGCCGGCTGCGTGAAGGCGGCCCAGCCCTAAAAGTCCCCGTGAAGAAAACCACGAGAAGGCCGGCTCCAAGAAGCCGGCCCTCAAAGAAGCCGGCCACGAGAAGGCTGACTCCAAGAAGTCGGCCCCCCGGCAGGCGGCCAAGAGCGCGCCCTCAGAGTCTGCACCCACATAACGGCAATGAGACGGGGGGTGGCTACAGTGAAGCCTGCCACCCCCGAATCCTGGGACACGCATGGGCATAGTACGTCGTACGGGGCGACCATCACCCGTCTGGCGCGGCACTGTTGCTATGTTGACCATGACGTCACCCATGACGAGCTGTCAGTACGACCCGTGGGTGGCAGGCCCCCTCAGTCAGGGAGACGCCTAAAGGCGGCCAGGCCTCCCCTAGTCGGCCTGGCGTGTGGCCGACTCCCAATAGCCGGCTAGTTCACTCCCTCGAAGGAGATGCCCCATTAAGGAGATAAGACGAGGTAAGGCTACAGCGGTAAGCCGCCAGGCGGCAGCACTGTAGCCATGCTTACCATGACAAAGCCCTCGTCACCAGAGGCGAGGCAATAGTAACCAGCCTCCGACAAGACCTCCGAGCGGTGGGACTGGCTTGTCGACCAGAAGGCCGGCAGCCGGCGGGGTCCACCAGCCGGCGGACCCCACCAGTCGGCGGGGAAGCCGACGAGCATAGACACAGACGGCTGGGGCCCATGCCCAGCCGGATTACCATTGTACCGCTGGGGGGTAGGCCTATATAAACCCCCCAGGGCACCCATGCAGGGGGAGCGGGGATCGAGTAGTTTTAGACACCACAACGAGAGGGGAAGCGGGTTAGCCTTGCCTCTCTTCTCCCTCTCACCGAACAGCTCAAGAAGCCTCTTGTAGCTACTTGTCGATCTAGTGACCATGCGGAGGCCCCGCAGAGCAGCAGTAGGGGTGTTATATCCACGGAGAGCCCTGAAGCTGGGTAAGATTCGTCGGCATGCATGTCTTCGCCTCATCCCGCTTCCAGGCACCGGCGACGTTTTATTGGCTCCCACAATGATAAGCCACCCGTTGGCATATGTCGCACCAACCACCCGACATTTGGCGCCCACTGTGGGACCAGGTGCACCGTCGTCCGGAGACCTGTTCTGGATGGGAACTCTCTTGCTTCCTAGTGTGCGTAGCCAGCCTGGCTCGCCCGATGGCTCTTGCCTAGACACGCTACAAGGCGTCGCCGACGCCTGCGCGGTGAGCTGCCTCGCCGATCTTCTTGGCGAGGCTCGCATCTCCGACGAGCCCGCATCCGACGCGGGCACAGGCTGCCCCAAGAGCCACCTCGTCAGCCTCCTCGACCAACTCCACGTCTCCGGCGAGCTTGCCGCGGATTTGGAGTCGGTTAGCTCCACCGACCCGATGCTTGTTGACTCCGACACGGCATCACATGACGCCTTCCCAACCAACATGGTAATCATCAACGACCCTCTTCCTCGAGCCGACAGCAGCGGCAGCGCCATCACCGAGGTACTGGTCATCAGCCACGGCGCCGCCTCTGGCGAAAACACCCACAACACCCTACAGACTGTGCTGCACGACTTGTCCGCGCCCGTCCCGGCCGACGCCGATGCCAAGACAGTGGAGGCGCTCCGCCTCGCCCTCGTTGCGGAGGGCCAGAAGCTAGCCACCATGAGACGCCTCACCGAGGCTCACCAGCGCGAAGTCGACTGCGCCTCCTTCGGCACACCGCCTCCCGACGGGCCGAGCCGCGTCGGCGTCATCAAGAAACATGGCGCGTCTATCGCCGACATGCTAGGAGAAGACCTCCCAGTCTATGCCACGCCTCTCGAGAACCTACGCACTGCCCAGGCGGCCGCAGACGAGTTGAATGGACCGGGGCCCAACGAGCTTTCCTACATGACCAGACGCATCCAGCAGCTTACCGACGCGGCCACAGAGCGACATGAAGCCGGTGCCCGCGCCAAAAGTCCTCCCCCGCGCCGAGAGCACGGCGCGACGTCCCGAACACCGACTGCGGGCAACACCCGCGCAAGGAAAGAAAAGGAACCGGCTGCCAGCCGCAGCCGGACTCGAATCTCCATCGAGCATGATGCAGAAGGCCGCCCTCGAGCTATGGAGTGGTGGGGCGACCCTCCTCCTCCGCCTTGTGGGGATAGATACCCTACCCCGCCGCCTGTCACGCATCCGACTCTTAGCAGCCGGCTGGGCCGCCGTGAAGGAGTCGGCGAGAATAACGCCCGCCACCGGATCGACTGCCTAGCGCGATCCCTGGCCCTGGAAGAAGAAGATGATGTCGGCCCGCCTTGCTTCGGCCCCCGCATCCGCGACGAGCCCTTCCCCAAAGGGTTCTCGCTCCCAAGAGACACGCCCAAGTACAACGGCTCCGTGAAGCCGGAGGATTGGTTGATCGACTACTCCATTGCGGTTAGCATCGCAAACGGCAACATGCGTGTTGCCATGAAGTATGTGCCCCTCATGCTCCAAGGCACGACGCGCACCTGGCTCAACAGCCTCAAGCCTTACAGCGTCAATAGCTGGCTAGACTTCACAGAAACCTTCATCTGTAACTTCACCAGCACCTACAAGTGGGCTCCCAAGCCCTGACAGCTCTCCTTGTGTGTCCAAGGGCCCAACGAATCAACTCGCGACTACCTCACGCGTTGGGCCGAGCTCCGCAATTCCTGCGAAGGGGTGCACGAGGTTCAAGCTATAGAGTACTCACCACCGGGTGCCGAGAAGGCACCCTCCTCAAGCACCGACTCCTCTGCGACGAGCCGACTACCCTCGACAAGCTGCTGATCATAGCTGATAAATACACCACGACCGATTCCTCAATGAAGACCAAGCTCCGAGTAGACGCCTCCGGGAAGGTGCTCGCTCCGAGTCCCAAGGACGGCGGATCAGGCCAAGGGAACGACGAGCGAGTTGGGCAGGTTGGTGGAGTCGGTAGTGCCGACTAGAGGAGTGACCGGCTGGCGAGTCTCGGCATCGTTGCTGGAGGCACGATCAGGCTGAGGCGGGCTGGTCGCTTCGCCGTCTGGCACAACGTCTTCACCATCCTCTCCCTCTTCCCCTTCGCCCTCATCGCTGGAAGCAATCTCCTCCGCCGAGTCCTCACCTTCTGTAGGGTTCAGCCCGAACCACTCCTCCGGCTGAGTGACGCCGACATCATCCACCTCAGGGGCAAAGGCGCTGGTGTGGTGTACTCGGCGATCGCCGAGGCACGCTGGACGATAGCCGGCCGCACCGTCTCCAGCTCCTAGTCAGCCTCCTGCCGCCAGGTGCTCAGCTGGTCCAAGTTCAGCCGAGGATACCAGGCTCGGACGAATTCCAGCGCCCGCTCAGTGCCGGACTGGGCCGCTGACACCTTCCAAGCCTCGAAGCGTCCGACTGCGACCTCTAGTCAGTCGGCAGTCCGGTTTGGGGTGTGGGGAACCGCCTCGCTGGGCCAGAGGGCGGCCAGCACTTGTGCCCCGCGCGCGCTGAAGACGGCGGAGCATGCGATGGGCCGGCTGCAGGCGGGCTTGAAGCACTAGAAGCTACTCCTCAAGTGACCAGCTGGCACCCGGTGCGATCTCGGCCCCTGCCTGCCGGCGCGCGTCGCGGTAGGCCTCGATGGCTTGGGTAGCGGCAGCAGACTAACCAGGGAAGTAATATGCACAAAGAAGAAAGCAGTAGCACAAAATCAAAATACGAACCAGATGGCGGGAGGCAGGCAAAGAAGTGAAGAAGAAGGTGGCCTACCGTCGATTAAGTCTTCCACCCGGCTGTAGCCTTGGCTCAGCACCTGCCTCGTCTCGTCCCAGTTCGCCGCCTCGGTCTCATACTCGTCTTTGAGGGCGGCCTCGCTGTCCTGCGCCGCCTTCAGGGACGCCTTGTGGCTCTCCTCCTGGTCGGCCAGCTTCTTGGCCAGACGATCGCACTCGGCCTCCTTGGCACGAAGGGCGGACTGGGCTCCGCTTAGCTGGCCCCTCAAGTCAGCATTGGCCCCTGCAGATATGAAGAAAGAAGTCGTCAGGAAAAGATCCGACTCGACTGCTCAGCAGTCGGCCCGAATCTCAGGGGCTATGCCTAGTGGGTGCGCTGACGCGCCCCCACTTGAGATAAAAAACGAAGCACTTACTCCGGCTCTCGGTCAGGTCAGTGGCTTTCTGATTCAACTCCTGGGCCTGGGAGTTGAAAGCAGCCGCGCGGAGGTTGTGGTACTCCTGCAGATAAAACAAGAGACGCGAGTCACCTTATAAATAGGGCAGGGGGTCTTTTTCACTTTTTCCCTCGTGCCTCTTCGTCCCATCGTTTTCCTCGTGTCGCCCCAGCGCTTCGACTCCACCACTGCCGTCGGACTTCGCCTCTGCTTCGACCTTGGCCGATGCATCACCCTGAACGCACCATAAAATCGCGGCGGCTCTCCGCTGTTCCCTTAGCACTAGTAAGCTTTCCTTTCCTCCATCATAGATCTGCTTTTAGGTTGTGAGCGTTCATCAGTGTTCGTCGGTGTTCATCACTGCATGGTGGCCCTTTGATTCAAACCTCGATATTCAACCTGTATAGTGATGGCCATAGTCCTTCTTTTTTCATCAATGCATCTCGTTTAAGTAGAAACGCCAGTCTGAACCTTTATCGACTGCCTCGGTAACCATATTTAGGTCTGAATAAAGTTTCATTTTCTGACCCGTGGTAGATTCAAAATTATAGTGCCAACTTGTTAAACTTGTTTTTCCATCACTTAGTTATTTCAGATTTGTACCTTCAATGTCAATATATGACTTGTCATGTGCGTTAGTCCCCAAGTGCCAAGTGTATGACTTGTCATGTGCTTGGGACTTTGCAATAAGTTTGGAGAAGAAGCAATAGCCATTAGCCCCCAAGTGCCAAGTGTATGACTTGTCATGTGCTTGGGACTTCAAATGTATACTACCAACTGACAAATTGCACACCTCTTGCAGGCTGAGCTTAGCAAAAAGGAAACCCAAGTCACCGACCTTCAAGAGAATATCAAAACTCAACAAGCCGAGACTTCCAAGGCCAAAGAAGAGCTGACCAATGCTTTAGCATCTATGGAAAAAGCTGGAGGAAAACTTTAAGAGTGAGCGGGCATGCTGGGATGTAGAGAAAGCCACTCTGCTGAAAAGGGATGAGGACGCTGAAGCGACCCTTAATCCGGCTGTGGAAGAACTAACTGGCTTAAAGCGGCATATAAATTCCATGACTACTACTGTCTTTGGTGAGTAATCATTTCCACAAACCATAAATATGTATTATCAAATACACTGTCGGTTTACGAATTTCGTCAATGTAGGGAGTCGTGTTGCTCATATGGGCTACGACATGCGTCAAAGTCTGAAACCTGCCTATACCATTATAGAACAGCTATATACCGGTGTACAACGGGTTATCTGCACAGCTTCTCATAATAAACTGCCCCCAACTTTGATCAAGGATACATTCGTAAGGCTAGCTATGATGTCTGCTCAGATTGAGGAGCTGAAGAAATCGGCTGCCAAGGCGGGTGCTCTTACCGCATTGACGCGAGCCAAAGCCTGGATCTCTGATCTTGATCCAGCCGATCTTGGAAAAGGCTATCCCACCATAAAAGAGGACGGGTCAGATTTTGATAATGATGACCACAGAGCTTTGACAAGGGAGATGCGTTCACTGGCTAGAAAATTGACTGAAGAAACTGATCGGTCACATTATCAGGCTATTTATGTTGACAACAACAATAAAGTTAATCCGCCAAGTTGCAACGCTCCGGATCTTATTTCGCCATTCCGTAAGCATACTTATGCTCCAGATGTTGACCCCTCCTCACTTATAAGCGATGAAGCTGTATTCAGAGCCTTAACTGGGATCGATTGGTCAACCAATGACTCCCAGCAACTGGGTAGAGAAGAGGAGGGTGAACCGGCGCAGGATGATCCACAACCTTCAAGCCAGCCCGATCAAGATTCATCAACTGGTAGCCGGTTTAGCTTCTTCCCTCTGCAAGACTTGTTTAAAACAATTATTCTTATGGGCAACAAACCGCCTTGTAATAGGCTAGTTGAAACACTTGCTCTGCTATGCCATCGTGCATATTTCCTTTGCATGACACTGTTAATCCGCCATGTTTAATATATGCTATGTCTGTTTATGATACTTTAGCACCATGGAATCTGCTCCTGCAATTAATAAAAAATGTCCTAGCGGTGTACCGCTAGACGGGTTATCTTGCCCAACAACATAGCTTATAACCATGGCTAGGCATAAAAATAGACATATATAATGCAAGACATACCATGCATGTGATATTTTATCTCCCTACTGGTTTAGCAAGCCAGTATAATAAGGTGTAACGCCCCGAGACCGATGTGCCAGGTGTCGTCCAGTTATTCGCTGTTGTTGCTTTGTCATTGCTTGTGTGTCTTGCATTGCATATCGTGTCATCATGCACATTTCATTTGCATATGATAGAGGCAAAGGTGTCCCGTCTTCATTAACGAAAGTACCTGGTAATTTAGTTGGCGTGCACGAGCTCTAGTAATTGGTCCAGTATGTATAGCAGCAGGGGCTGTGGGTGTAACAATTGTATTGATGTCCTCATCATCCTCCCCTTCTTGAAATGAAGTCGTCCTCGACGGAAGTTCATCTTCCTCACCCAAATAAGGCTTCAAATCTGCAATGTTAAAAGTGGGACTAACCCCAAAATCTGCAGGCAGCTCAAGTTTATATGCATTATCATTTATTTTCTCTAACACCTTAAAGGGACCATCAGCACGTGGCATTAACTTTGATTTGCGCAAATCAGGAAATCTATCCTTACGCAAATGTAACCAAACAAGATCTCCAGGTGCAAACACAACATGTTTTCTACCCTTATCTCCAGCAAGTTTATATTTAGCATTCATGCGCTCAATGTTTTCCTTAGTTAACTCATGCATTTTTAAAATCAATTCAGCACGTTGTTTAGCATCAAAATTAACCTTCTCCGAAGATGGAAGAGGCAACAAATCAATAGGTGCACGAGGTAGGAAACCATACACAACTTCAAAAGGGCACATCTTAGTAGTAGAATGCAATGAACGATTATAAGCAAATTCAATATGAGGCAAGCATTCCTCCCACATTTTCTTATTATTCTTCAAAACAGCCCTAAGCATAGTAGACAACGTTCTATTGACTACTTCAGTTTGTCCATCAGTTTGGGGGTGACAAGTAGTACTAAAAAGCAGTTTAGTCCCCAACTTAGCCCATAAACATCTCCAAAAGTGGCTAAGAAATTTAGTATCACGATCTGAAACAATAGTATTTGGCACACCATGCAAGCGAATAATTTCACGAAAGAACAAATCAGCAACATTAACAGCATCATCGCTTTTATGACATGGTATAAAGTGTGCCATTTTCGAGAATCTATCCACGACAACAAATATGCTATCCCTCCCCTTCTTTGTTCGACGTAAACCTAAAACAAAGTCCATAGATATATCCTCCCAAGGAACACTAGGTACAGGCAAAGGCATATATAAACCATGAGGATTGAGTCGTGACTTAGCTTTTTGACATGTAGTGCATCGAGCAATAAAACGCTCAACATCCCGTCTCATCTTTGGCCAAAAGAAATGTGTAGCAAGTACGTCCTCCGTCTTCTTCACGCCAAAGTGTCCCATTAATCCTCCTCCATGCGCCTCCTGCAACAACAAAAGACGAACGGAGCTAGCTGGAATGCATAGCTTGTTAGCACGAAACACAAATCCATCGTTAACGACAAACTTGTTCCACATTCTTCCTTCTTTACAATTCTGCATTACATCTTTAAAATCAGCATCATGCACATATTGATCTTTGATGGTCTCCAAACCAAATATTTTGAAGTCAAGTTGTGAAAGCATAGTATAGCGACGAGACAATGCATCAGCAATAACATTTTCTTTTCCCTTCTTGTGTTTAATGACATAAGGGAAAGTCTCAATGAATTCAACCCATTTAGCATGTCTACGATTCAGTTTAGCTTGACTTTTAATATGTTTCAAAGATTCATGATCAGAATGTATAACAAATTCTTTGGGCCATAAATAATGTTGCCATGTTTCTAAAGTCCGAACAAGAGCATATAATTCTTTATCATAAGTAGAATAATTCAGACTAGGCCCACTCAATTTTTCAGAAAAGTATGCAACAGGTTTGCCATCTTGTAATAACACACCTCCTAATCCAATTCCACTAGCATCACATTCAAGCTCAAAAGTCTTATTAAAATCAGGAAGTTGGAGTAAAGGAGCATGTGTCAACTTATCTTTCAATACCGTGAAGGCTTCTTCCTGTGCGGTACCCCAAACAAAAGGCACATCCTTCTTTGTAAGCTCGTTGAGAGGTGCAGCAATGGTGCTGAAATCTCTCACAAAACGCCTATAGAATCCAGCGAGGCCAAGAAAACTCCTCACTTGTGTGACCGTTTTGGGCTGCGGCCAACTCTCAATAGCTTCAATCTTGGCTTTGTCAACTTCAATTCCCTGTGGAGTAACAACATAGCCAAGAAAAGATACTCGGTCGGTGCAAAAGGTGCACTTCCCAAGGTTACCAAACAAACGTGCATCACGTAGAGCAATAAAAACAGCACGTAAATGTTCCAAATGTTCTTCCAAAGATCTGCTATAAATCAGTATGTCATCAAAGTAAACTACCACAAATCGTCCAATGAAAGCACGTAAAACTTCGTTCATTAATCTCATGAAAGTACTAGGTGCATTAGTTAACCCAAAAGGCATGACTAACCACTCATATAATCCAAACTTAGTTTTAAATGCTGTTTTCCATTCATCTCCCAATTTCATACGAATTTGATGGTAGCCACTACGCAAATCAACTTTGGAGAATATTGTAGAGCCACTCAATTCATCAAGCATATCATCTAGCCTAGGAATAGGATGACGATAACGAATAGTAATATTATTAATGCCTCTACAATCAACACACATACGTGATGTACCATCCTTTTTCGGCACTAGAATAATAGGAACAGCACAAGGACTAAGGGATTCGCGTATATAACCTTTGTCGAGAAGCTCTTGTACTTGGCGCATAATCTCCTTCGTCTCCTCTGGATTGGTACGGTATGGTGCACGGTTTGGCAGTGAAGCACCGGGAATTAAGTCAATCTGATGCTCAATCCCTCGAATAGGCGGTAATCCCGGTGGCACGTCTTGTGGAAAGACGTCAGTGAACTCCTGCAAAATGTTAGTGACAGCAGGAGGCAAAGAGGAAGGCACGTCCTCGAATGAAAATAATGCCTCTTTGCACACAAAAGCATAGCAAACAGATTTGCTGAAATCTAGCTCATCAATATCAGATTTGGTGGCAAATAAACATGCACTTTTCAATTTAATTTCAGAAGCAACACTAGATGGTTTATTATTAGGCTTCATTTGTTGCTCAAATTCTTTTGCCACAATCTGATTTTCACTCTTATTCTTCTCCTGTTGTGCTTTATTAGCTCTATTAATATCATCTTTCAAAATGGAATCAGGAGTCATAGGAAGCAAAGTAATATTTTTATCCTTATGAACAAGAGTATAGTGATTGTTTCTACCATGGTGTACAGAATTTTTATCAAATTGCCATGGTCTACCAAGTAATAAGGAACATGCTTGCATAGGTACCACATCACAATCAACATAATCAACATATGTAGATATACTAAAATGCACACGAACAGTACGTGTTACCTTAACCTTGCCGCTGTTGTTGAACCATTGGATGTAGTAAGGATGTGGATGTGGTCTTGTGGTGAGAGAAAGCTTCTCGACCATCTCCATGCTAGCCAAGTTGTTGCAGCTCCCTCCGTCTATGATGACGCGCACAGAACGTTCCTTCACAACTCCCTTGGTATGGAACAAATTGTGCCTCTGATTTTGCTCAGCTTGTGTGATCTGCACACTCAAAACACGTTGAGCAACTAAACATTCATACCTGTCAGCGTCTTCAGGAGCCATGTATTGCGTCTCATTATCAGAATCATCTCCACCATGTTCTTCACGTGTAATAAGAGCCAAAGTCTCCTCATCATAGTCACTAGCGGACTCATATCCACCATCCGCGGTAGCAATCATCACACGCGGAGATTTGCATTCTCTCGCATAATGACCTCCTCCCTTACAACGACGACAAATAATATCACTTGTGTGCCCTGTTGATGCTATGGAAGAAGAAGAACGCTGTGTAGGCCCCGCAGGTGCGCTCTTGGCAGATAATGGTGGTTGTGCCTGTTTTCTTGTATCACGGCTGGAGGTGGCACCTGATGGAGGTGCTGGTGCAGTTGAAGTAGAAGATGCACGTGGTGTCCATGATGAAGGTCGGCCTGCAGAAAAGTTAGTTCGCCCCAATGCTTGTCGATCCTGCACTTCACGTTCAGCTTTACAAGCAAGATGGAATAAACGAGTGATATTAGTATACTCCTTATAGTCTAGAATGGTCTGAATCTCTCTATTTAATCCACCTAGAAAACGTGCAAGCATAGCTTCATTCTCCTCAACAATACCACATCTAATCATGCCAGTTTGTAATTCCTGATAATATTCTTCTACAGAATTTTTTCCTTGTCTTAAACGCTGCAATTTTTGAAGCAATTCACGTTGATAATATGGTGGAACCCAACGCGTACGCATAGCAGTTTTCAAAGCAGCCCAAGTAGTTGGAATAGGATATAATCTACAATGTTCAGACCACCATACACATGCAAAACTAGTGAAAGCACAAACAGCAGCAGCAACTCGTCTCTCCTCAGGATATTGTAAACATGTAAATCGTTGTTCAGTTTCTAACTCCCAAGTAAGATATATATCAGGAACATATCTACCCTCAAATGGTGGAATATTCAATTTCAGTTTAGGAATATGGACATCATCGCGTACCTGAGGTGGTGGTGCAGGCCTACCATTACGAATATATACCTGAGGTCGACCTGCTGGTGGTGGTACAGGTGGCTGCACGTAGTGTTGATTTTGATCAACCTCATCCTCATAATCTCCCACATAATCATCCTCCTCCGCATCAGCAGCAGGAGCCACAGAAGTATCAACAGCAGCACCAACAGTTTGGCCAAACGCAAGAGGAACACGGCTTGCTCGGCGGAGGTCTGCTTCGCGACGTGGAGGTAGTCGTTGTTGTTGTTGTTGGAGAGGTGCGTTAGGTACAGCGGGTGGTGGTGGTGGAAGACGCGCGAGCAATTCATTAAACTTGTTATCGAGCTTTGTTTCGAACGTCTTCTCAAGGCCAGTGATCTTCTCCATGGCCTCTTCAAAATTGTTCAGCACATCTTGCACCTGTTCAGTCATCATTTGCTGAAACTTATCATGAAGCTCCTTGTTCGATAAATTCTCCCAGTCAATCTCGTCGGCTTGTGATCCTGGCATGGTTAGCAGCAATAGAAACACACAAGAATATGATCCTACAGACTACGAACAAGTGGTGGTGGTGGGTGTCACAAATCCGTCAAGCAAATCTCAAATTCTTACCAGTTCTTACCCAGCAGCAGGCGGTGATCGGCAACCGTTGTAGTCAAAAACTCTCAAAGCTTGGATAGAGCGATTACCAGGGAGAGTCGAACACACGACGTAGATGTATGTGGAGCTGGGAAGGCTTATAGTATGGTAGCAAAAAGGGTCAGCAATAATCAATTCAGAGATGCAAAGTTGAATAAACGCTCAACGACGGTACTGTGCTGGTCCTAGGCTAGACTGTGCTAGAGACGCGAGCCTAGAACACTAACAAAATCACGGCGCGGCACGTAAACAAGGGAAAAGCACACTCTGGAATTTTTTTTTTTGCGCTCTTTTTTTTTTTGCGCTCTTTTTTTTTGCGCTGCTTTTTTTTTTGCGAAAAATCACTATAATGGCGAGTGTCTCAAAACTCTTCTTAGCTCAAACTGACAGGATGGGCACGAAATTTTTTTGACCAATTTTTTTTTTTTGACTGCCCGGACCCAAAAACTGGAAACGGGTCAAAAAAAACTTCCTATAATGGCACCTGTCTCAAAACACTCAGAAACACCTAAAAATAGGATAGCCAGAAATTTTTTCGAAAAATGCGTTTTCGAAAAATTTTGGGCCTAAACGGAGCGTGGCTACCCGACTCTTTTTTTTTTTCCGAAACCTACTCCGGCAAGGAAACACGAATCGGAATCTAGATTGATCCCGAAAACAAACCTAATAAGCAAGGAACTCGGATTGGTGGTGGATATATGGTGGTGGTATATGGCAGCGGTGGTAGTATATGGATATGGATCGGTGGTGGTATATGGACACGGATTGGTGGTGGTATATGGATACGGATTCGGAGCGGTGGTGGTAGATGGCAGGGGCGATGATGATGGTGCGGCGACGGCGTGACAACTTGTGAACAGAACTCGAAACTCTAAAAGACTAGACGCTAAGACCAGCAACTGAACACGACGATGCAACCGCAAATTCAACAAAGCAAATACAGAAAAGATTATGCAAGGCTCAGATTGGTTCGGATGGGATGAACTAACCCTAATTTTTTTTTGGCTTTTTCGTGGACTATAGGTATGAAGAACAGACTCGATCTAAACTACGAAAAACTGTAAAATCTCACCGAGCAACCTGGAAATCTGATACCACTTGATAGAGGCAAAGGTGTCCCGTCTTTCGATGAGATGGTGGATTTCGCTTTGGTGGAAGTCGACTTTGACGATCCGACTACGAACGTGCGAGGACGTCGCGCCTTAGTAATCGCTAAACCAACTCCGAGAGGTTATTGACCACGCCGGAGCACGATCAACCTGACCACGAGGGTCTGTTTCCTGCGAGCAAACGAAGAACAAGCAAGAAACTAAGATTGCAATCTGGATATTGCGAATATAAGATGAAAGCTTTATTGATCAAGGTGGGGTTCTGTGACACCTTTGTCTGGTCGTTGAACACAAACGAAGTACGCGAAGTTGCAGCTATGGCGAACTTTTAATCTAAACAAAACCCAAAGTCTAAACGATGCCCTAAGGGCTGTATATATGGAGGAAGAGGGGGAGAATTTCGTGGCCCTTGGTGGAGGGGTCCGAAATCAACCCTATCTCTTGTTTCCCCACACATACGGACTCTAAAAATAGCCTATACTTATGTATTTCGAAATTACATGGGCCTGGCCCAATAATAAGGTGACGCAGCACCTAAAATAGCCTCGGGACGAAATTTATGAAGTGGCGTCTTGTATATTTCGTCCAAGGCTTCATGCACCCATTATGGTGGCTTCAAAGTCCTGAAATCATCACTTGTAACTCCGTTCTTGTTTCCCTTGCGCATGCCATCATCTCCATGCTTGTTCTTGCTCCAATGTTCATCCTTCTCCAAGCTAGGCCCTTCATTTGTAAGCAAAACAAATGTATCCAATTTAGGCAGCATCATATTCTCATGAACATTAGAATCATTACCAAGAAACGAAAGTACCTGGTAATTTAGTTGGCGTGCACGAGCTCTAGTAATTGGTCCAGTATGTATAGCAGCAGGGGCTGTGGGTGTAACAATTGTATTGATGTCCTCATCAGCATACGTGTTCGTCTCATGCATCCGAGCATTTTCCCCGTTGTCCGTTTTGCATTCCGGCGCTCCGTTCTCCTCCGGTGGTCATTTCTACCTTTCTTTCATGTGTGTGGATTAAACATTTCCGGATTCGACCGAGATTTGTCATGCGGCCTTGGTTTACTACCGGTAGACCGCCTGTCAAGTTTCGTACCATTTGGACTTCGTTTGATGCTCCAACGGTTAACCGAGGGACCGAAAATGCCTCGTGTGTGTTGCAGCCCAACACCCCTCCAATTTGGCCAAGACCCACTAAAACCCTCTCCATCATCTTGGTCGTTCGGTCACGATCGCGTGGCCGAAAACCGCACCTCACTTGGACTCTCCGAGCTCCCTCTACCTATATATATGTGGCCATCCCCGATATTTTCACGGATGAACCCTAGCCCCGCTCCTCTCGCATCGCCGGACATGTCCATCCGGTCGCCGGATAATGTCCGCCGCCACCGCCACCTCACCCCGATGAATCGGAGCGTGCCACGTCACTCCCGCCGCCGCCGCGAGCCAACCAGCTCGCGCCACCTCACCCGCGCCGCGCCCTCTCTCTCCGCCCCGCGCCCGCCGGCCCGCCGAGCCCGCCTCCGGCCCGCGCGGGCCCAAATCTCGCGCCGCCGCCTGGGAACGCGCCCCGCAGCCTTTCTGCACCGTGCGGCGCCCTTCTCCACTGCCGGCCGAGCTCCGCCGCCGCAGCTCCATTGCCCCCGCCACCGCGGGCGCCCCGCGCCACCACCGGGGTTTTGCCCCGCCGCCTCGCCATGGTGTTCCCCCGCCACCTCGTCACCGGCATAGCGCCGCCCGACGCCACCGGCGCGCCGCTCGCCGTGCCTCTCCCGGAGCCCGTGCTGCTCACCGGAGCAGTCGCCGGCCATTGCCGGAGTCCGCTTCAGATCCGGTCCGGGTAGATGGGTGGACCAGATCCACCACTCCCCGAACCAAACGTCCCGTCTCAGATCTGCACCGCTCCGTCCCGGATCCCTCCGTCCCGCTTGACTTTCGCGGAGGTATAATTTCACTAAGTCCCCGAAATTCTCAGATCCATTTGCTCATGTTCATTGCATCGTAACTTTGCATCCGTAACTCCGATTCATGCATATAGCATATCAAAATGTTCGCCTCAGAGAGTACATCATTTCATTCCATTGCATCATTTTCTTTTGAGTTCATCTTGATGCCCGAAATGCTGTTAGAAGAGTGCTATTTGAGATAATTGTCAGACCTGCTGCTCCTTTTAGCTATTTGTCATTTTTGCCATGATTATTGTGTGCATGATATGCCCTTGAGCTCTACATATGTTTTGTTAAGGGTTTTGCCATCTTTCCAGAGGTGCAACCCATGTATTCTTGTGATGTGTGAGGTGACTAGCACAAGCTTGCAAAGTAAGGCACTTGGTAATTCTGATTTCAGGGACTTAGCATTTCCACTAAGTCCTTGAGCTGTTTATCTCATATTGCCATATGTTCATGTTATTTCCTAGTGATTCGTGCCTCTTTTGAGGATGATCAGTAAGGATGTTTTGTTAATCTTATAGTGCTCTATCCATTCATGTCTTTTTTTGTAATTATGGAGCACCCTAGCTTGAGTCAATCGAGCTCTACTTTTGCTATTTCGTGAATCTGGGCAAATTGTCTACTTGTTAGCGATTTTGCCGAGGATGTTGTAGTTGATCCATGCATGCCATGTTATTTTTCTTGCCATGTCTAGCTTGTATAATGTGTATTTATTGATGAGTGTATGCTTATATTGTCATTCCTTGCTCTGTAGTGAGTGCATCGAGCTCATAAACATGCCTACTTGATAACTGATTTGCATGCTCTAGTTTTTCACTAAGTCTGTAACCTGATTATGTTTTTGCCATGTTCACATGCTTGCAATTGTATTTTCTGATCCCTTTTGGCTCAAGGTCACTAAGGGACTTTTGTTAAGCTCTTTGAGTAGCTCCATGGCATGCTTTACTTTGCCATGTTCAGGTCCTGTTGCATATTGTTTCCATGCTCCAAAGTGTGCTACCTGATCTGAAATTCCAGACAAGTGTTAATTTCACTAAGTCTGAAATCTGTTTACCATATGCATTTTTGCCATGCTTGTTTGAACCTGTTAATGTATGAATTGGCCGTAGCTCAGTGCTAGACTTTTGTTAAGCATCATGAATGGATCCCTGCCATGTATTTTGTTGCCATATTTGGGTGCTGTAGCATGTTCATATTGTTGCATTTAGATGGCTACTTGCTGTTAATCGTAGAACGTGGTCATATTTGAATTGCTCACCATTTCCAAACCGTAACTCCGTTTCCGGTGATCTTTATATCGTTTTCAAGCGATTTCATCTCATCTTTCCAGTGGCACACTTGGTTTTCCATGTTGAGGCCAGGTTCATGCATTCCTTGTCACATCATGCATATGCATCGCATATTGCATCCCGCATATCATACCATGTTCATGTGTTGGTTGTTTACTATGTTGTGTGCTTCTTTCCGGTGTTTGCTTCTTCGGGTTGGTTCCGGTAACGTCGCGTTTGTAAAGGGTGGAAGGCTCGGCCTTATGCCTGGTGTTTTGTTCCACTCTGCCGCCCTAGTTTCCATCATATCGGTGTTATGTTCTCGGATTTTGCGTTCCTTACGCGGTTGGGTTATAATGGGAACCCCTCGACAGTTCGCCTTAAGTAATGCTCTTCCAGCAATGCCCAACATTGGTTTTACCATTTGCCACCTAGCCTTTTTCATTTCCCTTGGGAGTCGCGCTCCTGAGGGTCATCATTATTTTAACCCCCCCGGGCCAGTGCTCCTCTGAGTGTTGGTCCAACTTGTCAGCCGCCGGTGGCCACCAGGGGCAACTCTGGGCTGGCCTATCGGAAGTTTAGACAATCCGGTGTGCCCTGAGAAAGAGATATGTGCAGCTCCTATTGGGATTTGTCGGCACATTCGGGCGGTGTTGCTGGTTTAGTTTTACCCTGTCGAAATGTCTTGTAGAACCGGGATACCGAGTCTGATCGGAATGTCTCGGGAGGAGGTCTATTCCTTCGTTGACCGTGAGAACTTGTGATGGGCTAAGTTGGGACACCCCTGGAGGGATTTGATCTTTCGAAAGCCGTGCCCCCGGTTATGGGGAGATGGGAATTTGTTAAGGTCCGGTTGTAGAAAACCTGAAGTTGACCTTAATTAAAATACATGAACCGCGTGTGTTACCGTGATGGTCTCTTTCTGGCGGAGTCCGGGAAGTGAACACGGTGTTGGAGTTATGCTTGACGTAGGTCGTTTTAGGATCACTTCTTGATCATACATTTATCGATTGTGCTTTGCCTTCTCTTCTCGCTCTCTTTTGCGAATAGGTTAGCCACCATATATGCTAGTCGCTTGCTGCAGCTCCACCTCATACATTTACCTTACCCATAAGCTTAAATAGTCTTGATCGCGAGGGTGCGAGATTGCTGAGTCCCTGTGGCTCATAGATACTTCCAAAACCAGCTTGCAGGTGCCGATGAGTCCGTGCAGATCATGCAACCAAGCTCAGGAGGAGCTCGATGAAGATCTTGTCCTTTGTGTTGTTTCGTTCTAGTTGATCAGTAGTGGAGCCCAGTTGGGGTCGATCGGGGACCGTGTCGCATTTGGGGTTCTTCTTTTATTTTGGTTCCGTAGTCGGACCTTGATTGTATCTGGATGATGTAATGCATTATTCATGTAATTGTGTGAAGTGGCGATTGTAAGCCAACTATGTATCTTTTCCCTTATGTATTACATGGGTTGTGTGAAGATTACCTCACTTGCGACATTGCTTTCAATGCGGTTACGCCTCTAAGTCGTGCTTCGACACGTGGGAGATATAGCCGCATCGAGGGCGTTACATAAGGGTAATAACCCATAACTTGAATACTGGTAATCATCATCTGTCTGCCGGTTTATGAACGGGCCCAGGCCGGATCAATAAACACTTGACAGTAGTTTCTGCTTGTTGGCGACTTATAGTCAAAGGTCAGGCCAGTCTAATAAACAAAGATAAATCATACTCATAAAGCATTATAAACCGAAAAAATCAAGAAAGATTTAAATAGTTAGAATTATGGTGTTGAACTGATCAAGAGGGTTTAAGCTATGGTTCGGATATGACCAAAGCCCCCAAATGACTTCCCTGGTGGCCTTATGCCTATCCAGAGGTGTAGCTATGGTTCGAATACGACCAAGCCCGCAAGTGATTTCCCTGGTGACCTTGTGCCTATCAAGAGGTGTAGTGTAACAGCCCCAAAATTGGGTTATCAATTTTTGTGTTGTAATTCCTTCCTGGCACTCATTCTTCAAAAAAAATTCTCCTAAGTTTGCAAGATGACTCTGACAATTCTTGTCATTTTCAACCTTTCCAAAAACCTTGCTCATGTATTTGTCAGTGGGCAAGCCCTCATTTGCATCATCTCAAACCCTAATTCCAAATTTTTGGGATTTGGATATCTCCTTTGTGCTTACAAGGGAGCCATCATTTTATTGATCTGTTGATCCTCCCAATTGTTACCAGAGATCCTCCCATATTTCTGAAAATTGGATATGCAAAAATATTATAAAGTCCCATGCAATATTTTTGAATTGTGATTTATTCCTTTTCTTGCCTTTCTAAGGAATAAAATCCAAAGGCATAACTAGCAATCACCTAGAATCATGAGAATTGGTGGAATTGATGTTTATGCCTAATCCTAGCTCTGGAAAATATATTGGCCATAATTAAATCAGGAAAATTGCCTTTTCCTATTTAATGCCAATATTGCATTTCTACAATTTTCCAAAGGAACTACCATTTTTCTTGCACGGAAAATTCCCACATAAATTGTGGAGCTTTTCCTTGCTATATAATCACTAGTTCCATCCTTATCTCATGTTCCTCGGATCAAAAATTGGGCACATGATCCAATGCAAGACTCTGCCTTCTTTAAAATTTTGCAAAGGAAGTGCTTTATTCCTAACTACAATTGAGCTTCCATTTGGCAGGGTGATTAACATGGATAAGTAACCCATGGATGCCAAATATGAGCTCAATCCATTCATCCTAGCTCCCTGTGCAATTTCTTCAAAGTTTCTGACCAGAACACAACTTTGTGAAGGAAGTGCCTTCATAGGAGTTCCAAATGGGATGAAACTTTTCCATACTCTCAAGTATCCCAAATCATTAGTCCCCCCCCCCCCCGAATTCACTTCATTTCATTAAACTATGTGAGCACATGAGCAATTCTTGGTTTTTGTCAAAACTTTCAGTTTGTAAAGCAAGTATATTTTATCTTGCTCCATTTTGGCTGAAACTTTTCCCGGACCTTCTCCTATCCATATTATCCGAATCCACAAGACTTTGGCTTATTTAATTTAGCCATTTGCCTTGAGGATTTTTCTCAAGTTTCTGGACAAAGGAGATGTTTGTGAAACAAGTACCATTTTGGCAAGTCCATTTGGTATGATATTTTTACAGCATCATGGTATGTCCAAATCATCAAGCTTTCCCAAGTTTTAGCTCAATCCATCACTCCTAGTGAGTGCTTCTTCCTGATTTAGTTTCTGGGTCAGGTTTAGCAGTTGCACAACAACTATGCTAAATACTTGACCAAACGACCTCATAATTTACAGGACCATAGTCCTTTCTACCCTAAGCCTCTCAGAAATCAATTTTACCTTTTACCCTCTCTGGTTTACTCTCTAGACCGTGGCCAAGTTTGATTAGTAAACTTGTGGAGCTTGGTTTACTCTACTCCCTGTGTCTTTGCTCGTTTCTTTACCATGGTAACACTATCTCTTCGAAGTACTACGCAGTAGACATGAGATTACATCAGTAAAAACTCTAGAGCATGCTTTGTCCATGGTGACCACGGGAAATACCTGCCAAAACGGTGGTCTAGCCACTGTTCGAGTCTGTATCGCTGCCCCGACCGGTTCTGGTCTCGCCATCATTGCCCAACTGCTCCCCCTCGAAGTCTCCTTCCCCCTAGACCTCTAGCCCCCTTCGTTTTCTTCTCCGGCGAGTTGTGCCATTGACCAAACAGTGAGCGCCCCTGTGCACCATCGCTTTCCTCCCAGATGTCCGCTTCCTCCTTTCGTTCCCGAGCGCCTCTCATCTCCGTGAGCTTCTGCTCCTCTTCTTGATCCTCTTCGTCGCCTTCCCGCCGCTTCCCGTTAGCCTTGGCCGCACCTGCCGACACCGCGTCGTCGCCGATACACGGACACGTCGCACACCGCGTGGCACCTCCCCCTCCTTCCCGAGATCTCCCCGCGCCTATAAATAGCGACCCCGAGCTCTCTCGCAGTCCTCAAGCCTCCCCAAGCCACTCACCCCTCCCCGGAGTCGCTCTCTGACCACCACCGCCGCCATAGCCGCCGCCTCGAGTCTCCCCCAATTTCGTTGATCCCGAGCTCCTGTCGCCATTCCTTCACCACCACCGCATCCCCCATACTTCGGCAAGCCTCCCCTTGACCTCGGCCTCTTCCCTTCCCCACCGTAGCGCTGTGTCCACCGGCGGCCGAATCCAGTCTCCGTCGTGGGTCGTGTAGCTCCCTCCCTGGTGTTCCTTGGCGGAAGCTAGCACCACCCCGAGGTGCCCCTTGCCGCCTTGAGCTTTTTGGTAGGTCGCCCATCTGCTGTCGTGGCCGGACGCGCCGGCGAGCACCGTCGGGGCGGGCGTCCCGCCTCAGCCAGGTGCGCGTCGAGCGGGAGGAAGAAGAAGCCAGCCAGGCAGGCCCCACCCCTCACGGGTCCCCCTCTCTAGTGACCCCGCGTTGACCCCACCTCGCCACGTCAGTTAAGTGGCGGGGCCCCGTGCTGTTTTCCGTTTTCGGATCCCCGGAGGCGTATTCCCTGGAGTGTACTTTCCCTCAGCCGAAAGCGTATTCCTCCTCTTCTTCAGGCCAGAATGCGCTTTCCTCTCTTGAAAGCATATTTCTGAGAAAGATGCGATCTGTTTTTCTGCCAGGGGCCTGTTTTTAATGATTTCCTTTATAGATAGGTCCCTCGTAGTTAAACAATCATATCTTTTTACCCGTAGCTCCAAATGAGGTGATTCCAACGCTCAATTTCTCTGTTCGTCGAGCCCTTTTTGATGGGACTATTTTCTTGATGTTTTCACATTCTCAGAATGACCATTTTGCCCTTGCCAGTAAACAACCCCCTCCGAGAGAGAACTGTTTCCGGCAAATCTTTCTGCGATCGTTCCGCACTTCTTCCCGGAGTATTTGTCAACCCCAAGGCAAGCCAACCTCTTATCATGAGCCCCAGACTTGCATGTTGACTTTGCTTGCACCTTGTGTGTGTGTAGTTACAATTGTTATTTACCTTTTTATCTGCAGTTATTCTGTTATGATCTTCCTGCTTGCTTATGTTTTCATGATACCTTTTGCCATACTAATTGGAATGTTAGTATCAATATTTCTTGGAGTTTTAGGACTTATATTTGGATGACTATGTGGATGACATGTTGCCTTTGGATTCTTAGTGACTAGTATGACTATGTTCATCATGGTATTATGCTTTGGAGTATTACTTTGGATACCATGTTGCCTTTGGATTTGTAGTGGCTATTATGATAGCTATGATGATTGTAATGCACCATGGATATGCTAGTACTTAGTATTGTCATGTTCTTTATGTTGTAGTTGTTCACTTGATAAGTTTGATATTTTATTAAAACATTGGTATGATGCATGTTCATTGTTGCATCCATGTTCATGATGGAGAAGGAAATAAAATGACCTAATAACAACAACCAACTCCATCATTGATGGAATTGAGTCATAGTGCCACCAAATCGAACTTTTATAGTGCAACCACATTTTGCCTTTATGGGAAGGCCTTAATGTGATCTATTGTCATGCCTCTCGTCGGTGCCTCCAAATAGGGAAGGTTATGGGCGCACGCTACCCTGATCAGGTAGGCGGACATAACCTTGTGTTCCCGTTGTTGAGATTTTTGGTACTGGTCCCCGTGAGGGATGTTTTGGCCACGACTGTAATTGCAGTAGGTCGGTTTTGTCGGAATGCCGTTGGTCCACCCGAATGGGATAACGAGGCCATGGGTTCCATGGTGTGGGTACAATGTGCTACCTCTGCAGAGTGTGTATCAAGTCTATCGATAGCAACACAGTTCATAGTAGGTCACACTATCAGGTATTGGTCGAAATGGAGGATAAACCTGAGATAATTAAGTAAATTAATGTGATAACAAGAATGTGGTGACTTGGACTATGAGATAGTCGATGTTTTGGATGTGATCACGAGACGAGGTCTCGGTTAATGTTGGACCAAGTGTTGGTCGGGGTTGTGATCGCCAGAAAGATCACCGTTTGTTTACAAGGCAACCCGTTGGTAAGAGAGTTTGAGGGACTCAGTGCACAAGTTTGGTTGCATTACATGAGTAATATGTTGTTATTTGCATTTAAATAGCCATGTCAAAACAGTAGATGATTTCATAGAGTTAAGATGTTGTGTCTACATTGAATATGATCGGTAGTTTATTTTTCAGCATAGTTTCATGATGACATGTCATGCTTGGATTGATTATGCCATGATTGAGATGATATGCTATGTTTTACTGTCGCCATGTTAGAAGCATGTTTTGATATTCCATGTGATTACCATGATTAGTAAATGCTATGATGTTGTTCAGGCTTAATTATCGTTAACATGCCATGTTCAGTAATTGATATGAGAAAGGTTGTTGCATGCGCTTGGTTCTTGCTTTGTCTTCTGCTTGTTTGGATGCTATATAATTGGTTGTATTGCAAGTACATTCAATGTACTCATGTCAGTTTTGTAGGTCATACCCGAAGTGTTTGCTTGACCCGTCGTGTTAAGTCGTAACCTTGCCAGTCCTGTGAGTTGTGGAGCCCAACCAGAGTTGTTATGCTGCCAAACCAAGACTTCTGCCGCCATTTAAATAAGTTTCTGCAGCCATTTAAATAGCCTTAGAGTTATGCCAGATAATTGTATTCATCAATGATGTAATCTTTTATACATGTATTTGATGAATATTCTTGTACCTGGAATGCTGTATTGTGGACCTGTCGCGCGTCAGGTGTTATCCTGGGCTGACGTGCGAAGGCCCCCTGCTCCATGCGGATCGGGGTTCCACATGTAGCTATTGTTCGAATACGACCAAGCCCCCAAGTCATTTCCCTGGTGGCCTTACGCCTATCAAGAGTGTAGCTATGGTTCGAATATGACCAAGCCCCCAAGTGGTTTCCCTGGTGGCCTTACGCCAATCAAGAGGTGCAGCTATGATGCGAATACGATCAAGCCCCCAAGTGACTATGTGGGCTGTGCCCAAGGGGTACCTATGTTTGAGCTGTGCTGTGCACCAGACCCTCTTTTGTCCCTTTAATCCGGGCATTAAACCTCAAATGGACCCGAGCTATGCTCATATGGAGTTATAATATTGGCTTGATAGCCAGATTACCAAGGTAACTAGAGGTGTGCTCTTATAATACGGTTTTGATAGCCGGATTACCGAGGTAACCAGAGCTGTGCTCTTATGATATGGGCTTGATAGCCGGATTAACGAAGTAACTAGAGCTATTCTCTTATGATATGGGCTTGATAGCCGGATTACCAAAGTAACCAAAGGTTTGCTCTTATGATATGGGCTTGATAGCGGGATCAAAAACTCATTTAAAAGAACGACAGAAGCTCTGCTTTAGCAAGGATGCCGGTTTATTATATCAATCATAATATATACATTGTCTAAGTATGTACATAAGGAGAGCCTGTGGCTCAAGTGTAGTATGGCCTAAGCTAAGCGATATTCCAAGGCCGGCGGGTCTCCTCCTCCGACGTGCGTGAGTCCTTATGGTCTCGAACATCGACAAGGTAATATGACTCGTTGTTTAGATTCTTGCTGATCACAAAGGGTCCTTCCTAACGTAGGGGTAACTTGTGCATATCAGTCTGATCCTGGATGAGCCGGAGCACCAGATCGCCTTCTTGAAAAGTTCTGGTTTTTACCCGTCGGTTGTGGTAATGGCGCAGATCTTGCTGGTAAATCACCAAACGAGCCGCTGCGATGTCGCTCTCTTCATCTAACAGGTCAAGTGCTTCCTAACGTGCTTTTTCATTGTCAGCTTCAACACATGCCGCCACACGCAGCGAGTCATGACGAATGTCACTAGGGAGAACTGCCTCTGCTCCATAAACCATGAAAAAAGGCGTATAACCCGTAGACCTATTGGGGTGGTATTAATGCTCCATAACACGGAAGGTAACTCCTCGACCCAACGACTCGGCGTCCTCTGCAAAGGAACCATAAGCCGGGGTTTGATACCTCTCAAAATCTCTTGATTGGCTCTCTCAACTTGACCATTAGACTGGGGGTGAGCCACTGATGATATATCAAGCCAAATATGCTCACGTTGACAAAAATCTTCCATAGCTCCCTTGGACAGGTTAGCGCCATTCTCAGTTATAATGCTATGTGGAAAGCCAAAGCAGAAAATCACTTTCTTCATGAATTGAACCGTCGTTGCTGCATCACAAGTACTCACTGGCTCTGCCTCTACCCAGTTAGTAAATTGTTAACTGCCACCAAGAGGTGGGTCTTCTTATCCTTGGATCTTTTAAAGGGCCCAACCATATCCAGTCCCCAGACTACAAACGTCCAAGTAATTGGAATCATCCTTAAATCCTGAGCCGGAACATGAGCTCGACATGCAAATTTCTGACAACCGTCACACCTTCTGACCAAGTCCTCACCATCAGCATGAGCCGTCAACCAATAAAAACCGTGACGAAAGGCTTTGGCCACCAGAGATTTTGAACTGGCATGATGAACACAGTACCCTTCATGGATCTCACGCAGGATCTCACAACCTTCTTCTGGAGACACGCAGCGCTGAAACGCCCCTGTGACACTGCAATGATGCAACTCTCCATTGACAATAGTCATTAACTTGGATCGCCAGATTATATGCCTGGCCAAAACTTCATCTTCAGGTAACTCGCCTCGGGTCATATACGCCAAACAGGGAACTGTCCAATCCGGGATAACATGAAGAGCTGCCGCCAACTGAGCCTCCGGGTCCGGGGTAGCCAAATCCTCTTGTGTGGGTAACTTGACCGACGGGTTATGAAGGACATCAAGAAAAACATTCGGCGGCACCGGTTTACGTTGAGAACTGAACCGGCTTAAAGCATCTGCCACTTCATTCTTTCTCCGGTCCACATGCTCAACCTGATAACTCTTGAAGTGACCAACAATAACATCCACCTGCCGTCGATAAGCCGCCATGAGTGGGTCTTTGGAGTCCCAAGTACCTTATACTTTTTGAGCTACCAAATCCGAGTCACCAAAGCACCTAACCCGGCTTAAGTTCATCTCCTTAGCCACTCGAAGACCGTGGAGTAAGGCCTCATATTCCGCTACATTGTTAGTGCAAGGAAACATTAAGCGGAGAACATAACAAAATTTATCACCTCGAGGGGAAGCTAGCACAACTCCAGCCCCCGAGCTCTCCAATTTGCTGGACCCATCAAAGTGAATAGTCCAATATGTGTTATCTGGCTTTTCCTCTGGCGTCAGCAACTCTGTCCAGTCATTGATGAAATCCACAAGTGCCTGGCTGGGACTTGATTGCCGTACGAGGCATATATTTTAACCCGTGAGGTCCAAGCTCAATGGCCGCACTTGGCAGCCTGGCTAGTTGCTTCCCTGTTTTGGATTATATCTCCCAAAGGAGATAAACTGGCCATAGTGATGGGACGACCCTAAAAATACTGTTTAAGCTTCTGGCTCGCCATAAAAACTCCGTACACCAGCTTCTGCCAATGTGGGTATCTCTGCTTGGACTCAATGAGAACCTCACTGATATAATAAACCGGCCGTTGAAACGGATATTCCTTGGCTGCCTCCTTTTGCTCTACCACAATAGCCACACTGACAGCCCTGGCATTGGCAGCCACATATAGCAACAATGGATCTTTATCAATAGGAGTAGCAAGGACAAGTGGCTCGGCTAACTGCTTTTTCAAGTCCTCAAATGCCGCATCAGCAGCATCACTCCAGACAAACTTGTCTGTCTTTTTCATCATCTGATATAGAGGGATAGCTTTCTCCCCAACTGGCTGATAAACCGGCTCAACGCTGCAATACGACTCGCCAGACGTTGACATCATTGATACACGCCGGTTGAGCCAGAGAAGTAATTGCCTTAATCGTTTCCGTGTTAGCCTCAATACCCCTGTTAGACACCAAAAAACCCAAGAGCTTGGCTGCCGGTACACCACAAGAACACTTGGCCGGATTAAATATCATCTTATAAATTCGGAGATTACAAAAAGTTTCCTTCAAATCATCTACCAACGTCTCCTCTTTCCTGGACTTCACAACAATATCATCCACATAAGCATGAACATTGCGCCCAATCTGAGTATGAAGAAAATTCTGCACACAGTGTTGATAAGTCGCCTAGGCACTCTTGAGCCCAAAAGGCATAGACACATAGCAGAAGGCTCCAAAGGGAGTTATAAAAGTTGTCTTCTCCTGGTCCTTAACTGCCATCTTGATCTAATAATAACCGGAATAAGCATCCAGAAAACTACAACGCTCAGAACCCGCCATAGCATCAATAATCTGATCAATACGGGGAGGGCGAAAGGATCAGCCGGACAAGCCTTGTTTAAATCTGTGTAGTCCACACACATGCGCCAAGTGTCATTCTTCTTAAGTACCAGCACCGGTTTAGCCAACCACTCAGGATGAAACACTTCAATAATAAACCCAGCTGCCAGGAGCCGGGCTACCTCCTCACCAATAGCCTTACGCCTTCCTTCATTGAAGTAGCGGAGAAACTGCTTGACCGGTTTAAATTTAGGATCAATATTAAAAGTGTGCTCAGCGAGTTCCCTCGGTACACCTGGCATGTTAGAAGGTTTCCAGGCAAAGATGTGACGGTTCTCACGGATGAACTCGATGAGCGCGCTTTCCTATTTCAGATCCAGATTAGCACTGATGTTAAACTGCTTGGATGAATCGCCCGGAAAAAATCAACTAACTTGGTTTCCTCGGCCGATTTAAACTTCAAGGCCGGATCATGCTCCGTAGTTGGCTTTTTCAAAGAAGTCATATCCACCGGATCAACATTGTCCTTATAAAATTTTAATTCCTCTTTTGCACAAACCGACTCAGCATAAGCCGCATCACCTTCTGCACATTCAAAAGCCATCTTTCGGTCCCATGTACCGTGATGGTCCCCTTATGAACTAGCATCTTGAGCTGCAGATAAACATAACAGGGTCTTGCCATGAATTTAGCATAAGCCAGTCGTCCAAACAGGGCATGATAAGGGCTCTTAATTTTTACCACCTCAAAGGTCAACGTCTCTGATCTAAAATCATGATCATCGCCAAAAGCAACTTCCAGGGCTAACTTACCAACTGGATACGCTGACTTACCAGGCACCTCTCCATGGAAAACAGTGTTTGATGGTTTAAGATTTTTATCCGTCAAACCCATACAACGGAAGGTGTCATAATAAAGGATATTAATGTTGGTCCCTCCGTCCATGAGAACCTTGGTGAACCTATACCCTCCAACCTGAGGCGCAACCACTAAGGTCAGATGACCCGGATTATCAACCCGGGGCGGATGATCCTCCCGACTCCACACAATGGGCTGCTCAGACTAGCGCAAGTAACGGGGTACTACCGGTTCAATGGTCTTATGAGGCTTCTGATCCCGCTTGCACAAAACTCGTGGTGAAGATGTGATACTGTCCACTATTTAATTGTTTCGGGTTACTTTGATATCCAAACTGTTGCTGCTGATTCCTCCGATCGGACTATTGATGGTAGCCGCCCTAATTGCCTTGATTGACTTGATGACCTTGATGACACTGGAACCCGGAGCCTGAACCGCCGCCACCGTAACCCAGACCATATGAACCGCATCCTGGACCGCCTCCCGGTCCATGGTTAATTTGAAAAAGACTTGAATTCTTGAACTCCCTCATGATGTAACAATCCTTCCAAAGATAAGTAGACGGTCTTTGACGTGTACCATGCTTCGGGCAGGGCTGATTCAACATATGCTCAAGATTAACGCCTGATCCTCCGTTCTGCGGGGGCGGTCTGCCCTGACGTCCCTGGCCTTTATTCTGTGCATTGGTATTTGCCACAAAATCCAGGTTGCTATCAGCCTTGCGCTTACCATTACCTCCCTGATTCGCCGCCGGGTTATGCTGCTGCCCTTTGGTGCTGCTGCTCTTCTTTCCCTTTCCCGGCTTGTCATCATCAGACTCATGATCTTTGGTACTATCAGAGTCAGTGTACTTAACTGGAACAGTCATAAGTGTCCCCATGACATTGCAGTGACATTTGAGCTGCCCTAATTTCTGCTTGAGGGGTGTAAAACGACAATTTTTCTCTAACGTCAAGACTGCTGAATTGGCACTAATCCGGTCTGACAAGTGCAGTATCGTGGAAACCCGGCGCACCCAATGGGTTGTTGATTCTCCTTCTTCCTGGACATAAGAGGCAAAATCCACAATTGACATGGGCTGCTTACACGTGTCCTTGAAATTCTAGATAAACCGGGCCTTTAACTCGGCCCATGACCCAACGGAGTTAGACGGTGATCCCTTCAACCAAGTATGAGCCATTCCTTCTAGCATCATGGTAAAATACTTAGCACATGCAGCCTCATCAACATCCAACAGTTCCATCACCATCTCATAACTCTCAATCGACGATTCAGGAGGTAAATCGGCCATGTAGTTGGGTATGCTACCTCTTGAGCATTGTGTTGGTTTTCCCTTGAAGAGGAAAGGGTGATGCAGTTGAGCAGCGTAAGTATTTCCCTCAGTTTTTGAGAACCAAGGTATCAATCCAGTAGGAGGCCACGCACGAGTCCCTCGCACCTACACAAACAAATAAACTCCTCGCAACCAACACGATAAAGGGGTTGTCAATCCCTTCACGGTCACCTACGAGAGTGAGATCTGATAGATATGATAAGATAATATTTTTGGTATTTTTATGATGAAGAGAAATAAAGATGCAAGTAAAATAAATGGCAAAGTAAATAACTAAGTATTGGAATATTAATATGATGGAAAATAGACCTGGGGGCCATAGGTTTCACTAGAGGCTTCTCTCAAGAGCATAAAGTAATATGGTGGGTGAACAAATTACTGTTTGGCAACTGACAGAATTGAGGATAGTTATGAGAATATCTAGATATTATCATGTATATAGGCATCACGTCCAAAACAAGTAGACCGACTCCTGCCTGCATCTACTGCTATTACTTCACACATCGACCACTATCCATCACGCATTTAGAGTATTAATTTCAAGAGAACAGAGTAACGCTTTAAGCAAGATGACATGATGTAGAGGGACAAACTGATGCAATATGATATAAACCCCATCTTGTTATCCTCGATGGCAACAATACAATACGTGCCTTGTTGCCCCTACTGTCACTGGGAAAGGACACCGCAAGATTGATCCCAAAGCTAAGCACTTCTCCCATTGCAAGAAAGATCAATCTAGTAGGCCAAACCAAACTGATAATTTGAAGAGACTTGCAAAGATAACCAATCATACATAAAAGAATTCAGAGAAGATTCAAATATTGTTCATAGATAAACTTGATCATAAACCCATAATTCATCGATCTCAACAAACACACCGCAAAATAATATTACATCGAATAGATCTCCACAAGAGAGGGGGAGAACTTTGTATTGAGATCCAAAAAGAGAGAAGAAGTCATCTAGATAATAACTATGGACCCGTAGGTCTGAAGTAAACTACTCACACTTCATCAGAGAGGCTATGGTGTCGATGTAGAAGCCCTCCGTGATCGATACCCCCTCCGGCGGAGCTCCGGAAAAGGCCCCAAGATGGGATCTCGTGGATACAGAAAGTTACGGCGGTGGAATTAGGGTTTTGGCTCCGTATCTTGTAGTTTGGTTGTACGTAGGTATATATAGGCGGAAGGAGTACGTCGGTGGAGCAACATGGGCCCCACGAGGGTGGAGGGCACGCCTGGGGGGGTAGGCGCGCCCCCTACCTCGTGCCTTCCTCGTTGATTGCTTGACGTAGGGTCCAAGTCCTGTAGATCATGTTCGTTCCAAAAATCACGTTCCCGAAGGTTTCATTCCGTTTGGACTCCGTTTGATATTCCTTTTCTGCGAAACCCTAAAATAGGCAAAAAAACTGCAATTATGGGCTGGGCATCCGGCTAATAGGTTAGTCCCAAAAATAATATAAAAGTGTATAATAAAGCCTAATAATGTCCAAAACAGGATATAATATAGCATGGAACAATCAAAAATTATAGATACGTTGGAGACGTATCAAGCATCCCCAGGCTTAATTCCTGCTCGTCCTCGAGTAGGTAAATGATAGAAACAGAATTTTTGATGTGGAATGCTACTTGGCATAATTTCAATGTAATTCTCTTAATTGTGGTATGAATATTCAGATCCGAAAGATTCAAGACAAAAGTTTAATATTGACGTAGAAATAATAATACTTCAAGCATACTAACTAAGCAATTATGTCTCTTCAAAATAACATGGACAAAGAAAGTTATCCCTACAAAATCATGCACAACCCCGATGACAAGCCAAGTAATTGTTTCATACTTTTGATGTTCTCAAACTTTTTCAATCTTCATGCAATACATGAGCGTGAGCCATGGACATAGCACTATATGCGGAATAGAATGGTGGTTGTGGAGTAGACAAAAAGGTAGAAGATAGTCTCACATCAACTAGGCATATCAACGGGCTATGGAGATGCCCATCAATAGATATCAATGTGAGTGAGTAGGGATTGGCATGCAACGGACGCACTAGAGCTATAAATGTATGAAATCTCAACAAAAAGAAACTAAGTGGGTGTGCATCCAACTTGCTTGCTCACGGAGACATAGGGCATTTGAGGAAGCCCATCGTTGGAATGTACAAGCCAAGTTCCGTAATGAAATGTTCCCACTAGTATATGAAAGTGATAGCATAGGAGACTCTCTATCATGAAGATCATGGTGCTACTTTGAAGCACAAGTGGGGGAAAAGGATAGTAGTATTGCCCCTTTTTATTTTTTTTTATTTTTTTGGGCGTTCTTTTTTTATTTGGCCTTTGTCCTTTTTTATTTTTTATTGGGACAATACTCTATGAATGATGATCATCACACTTCTATTTATTTATAACTCAATGATTACAACTCGATACTAGAACAAAGTATGACTCTATATGAATGACTCCGGCGGTGTACCGGGATAGCAATGATGCATGAGAGACTTATATGAAAGAATTATGAACGGTGGCTTTGCCACAACTAAAATGTCAACTACATGATCATGCGAAGTAATATGACAATGATGGAGCTTGTCATAGTAAACAGAACGGTGGAAAGTTGCATGGCAATATATCTTGGAATGGCTATGGAAATGCCATGATAGGTAAATATGGTGGCTGTTTTGTGGAAGGTATATGGTGGGTTTATGATAACGGCGAAAGGTGCACAGTATTAGAGAGGCTAGCAATGGTGGAAGGGTGAGAGTGCGTATAATCCATGGACTCAACATTAGTCATAAAGAACTCACATACTTATTGCAAAAATCTATTAGTTATCAAAGCAAAGTACTACGCGCATGCTCCTAGGGGGATAGATTGGTAGGAAAAGACCATTGCTCGTCCCCGACCGCCACTCATAAGGAGGACAATCACTAAATACATCATGCTCCGACTTCTTAACATAACAGTTCACCATACATGCATGCTACGTGAATCACAAACTTCAACACAAGCATTTCTCAAATTCAGAACTACTCAACTAGCACGACTCTAATATCACCATCTCCATATCTCAAAAGAATTATCAAGTTTCAAACTTCTCATAGTATTCAACACACTCATAAGAAAATTTTATTATTAATCTTGAATGCATAACATAATTAAAGAAAATTACAATGCTGTTTTCTAGGACTCTCAAAATAATCTAAGTGGAGCATGAGATAACAAAACTTTCTATAAAACAAATCTACCAACGTGCTCTAAAAGATATAAGTGAAGCACTAGAGCAAAAATTATATAACTCAAAAGATATAAGTGAAGCACATAGACTATTCTAACAATTACCGAATCATGAGTATCTCTCTCAAAAAGGTGTGTGCAGCAAAGATGATTGTGGAAAACTAACAAATAAAGACTCAAATAATACAAGACGCTCCAAGCAAAACACATATCATGTGGTAAATAAAAATATAGCTCCAAGTAAAGTTACCGATAGAAGTAGACGAAAGAGGGGATGCCTTCCGGGGCATCCCCAAGCTTTGGCTTTTAGGTGTCCTTAGATTATCTTGGGGGTGCCATGGGCATCCCCAAGCTTAGGCTTTTGCCACTCCTTGTTCCATAATCCATCAAATCTTTACCCAAAACTTGAAAACTTCACAACACAAACTTAAAGTAGAAAATCTTGTGAGCTCCGTTAGCGAAAGAAAACAAAACACCACTTCAAGGTACTGTAATGAACTCATTATTTATTTATATTGGTGTTAGAGCATTACTAGTAGAACCCTCAAACCCTCAAATCTAAAAAGCACTTTTAAGGGTTGAGTTGTGCCACTTTTTGACACTTTTAAGGGTTGAAAAACAGTGGCAAATACTAGAACCCTCAAACCCAACCCGTAAACTGCTTTAAGGGTTGGATTTGAGGGTTCTAGTCTTTGCCTCAACCCCAACCTTTAAATCTATCATTTGGCATCTCATAATTTATGACTACAAGAACACAATCAACTTCCAACAAACTACCAAATGACAATCATTGATGCATGGTTTAATAGTTTACATCACAAAATCATCATCTTCCTCCTCTCATCGGCACCATCACCAAAAGTTGCACCTCGGCGCCATCTCCTAGACCACAAGCGGGCTCCATCAAGCATCTCCATCGCCACCGATGGAGTCGTACACACCGCCATCACCACAACTACTCATCGGAGTGTCACCTCGAAAAGTAGAGGACGCAACACGAAACATCCTCTTCCTCTCCGCGATGTCCTCCTTGTAGTCCTTCCACCATTGCAATTGGTCTTGATCCATGTCCTTCTTGGACATCATCATGTGCTCTTTCTCCTCCACCATGAGTTCTTTCCATACCTTTGCCTCTTTGAGCTTGATCATCCTCTCCTCCAACTCGGCCTTGCGCTTTGCTTCTTCACGCTTTGCTTCAACTTGTGCAAGCTTGACCTCTTTCTTCTTCTCGGTGATAAGAAGCTTCGTCTCCAATGTCTTCGTTGTCAATTCCTCTCTTGCCTTCATCATGTGGTCCATCTTCTCCCTTAGGCTTGACGCCTCTTCTTCCATCTTCACCCTTAGCTTGCCCTTCTTGTTTCCCTCGGGCTTGCCCACGTTCCTCTCCTCCTCATCTTCACTATCATCCATCCTTAGCATTGCCGACTTCTTGGGTGCGGTCTCTTGATCCCTCAACTTCCACTTGTCAAAGGTTTGAAGAATTGACCAAACATGCTTAAATGGGAACGCCTTGCCCTTGGAAGCGGCCATCTCCTTGTACCTCATGCCGGCAATTGTCTCCTATCAACCACACATAAATCACATAAGAACCCACCAATAGCATAGTGCACACACATAATCAAAATAGTGAAGAAATATGTACTCACATAGTCACTCTCCACGGTTCCACTAGGTGGTGCATCTATCACTTGGTCCATGGCCGCACTCCAACGAGAACAAGCGGGCTTGATCAATTCCCACCGGCCTTGAAGCGACCGGAAAGAGCGATGGATGAACCCACTATTCTTCGGCTTGATCTTACAATAGACGTCCTCGATCCTTTGCCAATACCGTTTACCGGTTTGATCGGTGCCGGTGGTTGCATCCATTCCCACAGCTGCCCAAGCACGAACCAAGAGGACATCTTCCGCCTCGGTGTAGTTTGTCGACCGCGCGTGTGGGCGGGAAGCGGCGGTGAATGCCTCCTCCCCTATCTCGGCCACCTCCTCCTCGTCATCCCCCACCTCCTCCTCATCTTCCTCCTTCTCCTCCAAGTCGTCACCAACCCTAAAGGGCTCTAGAGGCGGAGCTCCGAGGTCCACCTCCGCGTTTTGGAGGAGGTCCATGAACGAGGATGGGTTTGCCATTTCCTCGAACACCTCGTGCGCGGCGGGAGGAGGTTGGGCGACGGCGGCCGCCGCCGGCTTCTTCCGCGCCGCAGGCTTCTTCCGCGGCTTCGAGGCCGCCCCTCGCGGCCCAAGGGAGGCCGCCTTCTGCCGACTCTTCTTCATAGCCGGGGCGGGGGCGGGGGTGGGTGCCGGCGCGGGCGAGGTGGGCGGGGCGGTGACGGGGGCGGGCGCCGGGGCGGGGGCGGCAGGAGGTGGTGCGAGGCCCGCCCGCCGCCGCTTGGCCCCGACGTGGGTCGCCGCCACCACGTCGGCGACGGCCGGTTGGGCGGGGCGGGGGCGGGGCGGGGGCGGGTGCGGGCGCCGGGGCGGGCGACGCGGCGGCCGACGCGGGCGGGACGGGCGGGGCGGGAACGGCGGCCGCGGCGGGCGGGGGCGCGGCGGCGGAGGGGCCTTCCATGGCCGGCGACGAGGAGGAGGGCGCCGGGACGCGGGCGGGAAGGGAGCGGTTGCCTCCCGCGCGAACGAGGAGGCAGCGACGAAGAGGAGTGCGGGTTGGGGGGAGATTTCCCCCTCAACCCCTACTTCTACAGATTGCAAATTGGTTTGAGGGTTGGACCTCTAAATTTTTTTACGGGTTTGAGGGTTTAGAGGTTCTAGTCTACGGCGTTTTTCCGGCGAAAACTGTAAAAAAACGGTTATTTTTAAGGGTTTGAGGGTTTGAGGGCACTACTAGTAATGCTCTTAAACATACTGCATTCCAACTTCTCTATGATTTATAAACTATTTTACTAGCCATAGATTCATCAAAATAAGCAAACAACACACGAAAAACAGAATCTATCAAAAACAGAACAGTCTGTAGTAATCTGTAGCTAACGCAAGATCTGAAACCTAAAAAAATTCTAAAGTAAATTGCTGGACGTGAGGAATTTATCTGTTAATGATCTACAAAAATAATTAACTAAATAGCACTTTCCAAAAAAATGGCAGCAGTTCTCGTGAGCGCTAAAGTTTCTGTTTTTTACAGCAAGATTAAAAAGTCTTTCCCCAAGTCTTCCCAACGGTTCTACTTGGCACAAACACTAATTAAACACAAAAAACACAACCAAAACATAGGCTAGATAAATTATTTATTACTAAATAGGAGCATAAAGCAAGGAATAAAAATAAAATTGGGTTGCCTCCCAACAAGCGATATCGTTTAACACCCCTAGATAGGCATAAAAGCAAAGATAGATCTAGGTATTGTCATCTTTGGAAGGCAATCCATAAGTGGCTCTCATAATGGATTCATAAATCAATTTTATTTTATTTTTAGGGAAGTGTTCCATGCCTTTCCTTAACGTAAATTGGAATCTAATATTCCCTTCCTTCATATCAATAATTGCACCAATCATTCTAAGGAAAGGTCTAACAAGAATAATAGGACAAGAAGGATTGCAATCATCAAGAACAATAAAATCCATGGGCACTTAATTCCTATTTGCAACAATAAGAACATCATTAATTCTTCCCATAGGTTTATTAATAGTGGAATCCGCAAGGTGCAAGTTTAAAGAGCAATCATCAAAATCATGGAAACCTAGCAAATCACACAAAGTCTTAGGAATCGTGAAACACTAGCACCCAAATCACACAAAGCATAGCATTCATGATCTTTAATCTTAATTTTAATAGTAGGTTCCCACTCATCATAAAGTCTTCTAGGGATAGAAACTTCTAACTCATGTTTTTCTTCATAAGATTGCATCAAAGCATCAACGATATGTTTGGTAAAGGCTTTATTTTGACTATAAGCATGAGAAGAATTTAGCACGGATTGCAACAAGGAAATACAGTCTATCAAAGAGGAATTATCATAATTAAATTCCTTGAAATCCAAAATAGTGGGTTCATTAATATTTAAAGTTTTGACTTCTTCAATCTCACTTTTAACAATTTTAGCATCAAGATCTAAAGACTCCGAGTTTTTGGAACGCCTTCTAGGTAAAGGTGGACCATATTGTCGGATTTCGGGTTCCGGCAGACCCTTGAGGTTCGAACACTGGGGTGCGCGCGGAGATCTCTCCCCTACCGATCTACGTCCAATCTCCTCGCGTGATCTAAGCTGGAAACAACGAACAACACAAGGGACACGAGGTGTATACTGGCTCGGGCCACCGTTGTGGTGTAATACCCTACTCCAGTGTGTGGTGTGGTGGATTGCCTCAGGGGCTGATGATGAACAGTACAAGGGAAGAACAGCCTCGCGAGAGGTGTTCTTGAGCTGGTGCATTGAACTGCTTGGGTGAGTTCAGTTGCCTCTCTCTCTCTCTGCTAGGGCTCTATCAGATCTCTAGATGTCTCTGTCTCTTCCTTATGTCTATCGATGTCTAGATGTCCCGATGTCCCTCTCCCTGTGGTGGCTAGCTCTATTTATAGAGGCCCTGGGCCTCTCCCAAAATAATGAGTAGAAAGGGCGCCAACAATTGGCCATTTTGAAGGGAACATCTAGTACAAGTTATCCTGACCAAAGATGGTCTTCGGCTGCCAAAAGCACTGGTGATGACGCTGTCTTAGGCTCCACGGTGACCTCCGTCCTGCCGCTCTGCTGGTCTTGTTCTCGTTGCAGCGGAATGGTAACCTTTGCCCGATGCCTTGGCCTGTGCTTGCCCCCTTTGTACCAAACGGGAAACAAGGACACTACGCAGGCCGACGCCCGCCTGGCGCCCGCCTGGTATCGATCGTCAGGGCTTGCGTCACGGGCTCCTCGCGAGGTACCCCTGCCTTGATCTCTCTGCCTCCTCGCGAGCCTGCCTGATGAGGCTGCCTCTGAGGAAGCTTCCGGTCGTCCGCCCCGCGAGGATTGGCCCCTCGCGAGGGTCTCGACCTTGAGCTGATGAAGATGGGTCGCGCTGGGCCCCCACTTGAGCCACGCCGCAGGCCACAGGAAGGCAAGTCTGGGGACCCCCATTCCCAGAACGCCGACAGTAGCCAAGGAGGTCCACGGCCGCCGGGAGGTGCTGGAGACCGAGCTGCAAGGCCTGCGCGACGAGCTCGCCAAGGAGGTCCACGGCCGCCGGGAGAAAGAGAAGGAGATGAAGGCTTGGGAGGCTGCCGTCAAGGACCGGTACGTCAAGCTTGATGACCGCCACGAACGGTTGGAGACGCTGGAGCGGTCGCTACAGGCAGAGAGGACCGAGCTAGACGCCAAGGCAAAGGTCCTGGCAGAGGATCGGCTGGCCTTCGCGAAGATGGAGAAGAAGACTCGTGCCGCGCTGAAGACGCTTTACGAGAGCGGCTTGGAGGAGCCGTTGGCCGGTGCGGAGGATGGCCCCGCCAAGCTGCTTCCCTTCCTGGTTCGTGCGCTTGAAGATGTCATAGACGGCCTTGGCCCCACGGTCGAGGCCGAGGCGCGTGCCCTGTCTTCTGCGGCGCTGACGCATGTCCTCAGCCACGTCTACCTGCGCGACCCCAATGTCGACTTCGACAGCCTGCTGGAACCCATGAGCGGCGACCTTGCCGCCGCTGCCGCTGAGGCTGTGAAAGGTCGAGCCGAAGCTTTGTTGGGGAGGTTCTGCGCCTTCAGCATCTTGCCCGGGCGCGGTGCCGCCAGCTCGGCGGCCCCAGGAGGCGGGGTCGCCCAGCGCGACTCCACCACAGGCGGCGGCGCCACTGGAGAGTGATCCCTTTGCTGCTTCTGTCTTGTTTTTATTCCTACAACATGCACCATGCCCCGCGGAGGCGTTGAAACTTGTGTTCGGCGTTGTGAAACAATCTATGGCTTGTAATACTTGCTTTGAATTTCCTGGAATTTGCATTTTTCTCTCCTACTTGCTTGCACTCTACTACGGCAGGGCCCGGCCCCGCGCATACCTCACCCGGCGTTAGCCCCACCGGAAACCAGGACGGGACTAAGGGGTGAGGGGCTACGTGGAAAGTTAGGCTCCTGAGTCACGATACTCAGGAGTCCCCCTTGACGCGCAAGGAACAAGTAGGAAAGGGGGGAATAAGGAGTGGATTGGTTGTTCTGCGTCGGCAGGGCCCGGCCCCGTGCATACCTCACCCAGCGTTAGCCCCGACCGGAAACTAGGACGGGACTAAGGAGTGAGGTGCTACGGGGCAAGTTAGGCTCCTGAGTCGCGATGCTCAGGAGTCCCCTTTGACGTTCAAACAGTTTCCCATACCTTGGCTCCGCTCGGAGAGGTGCGCGTGGCAACTAGGTCTGAGGGACTTGGCTGGGTGGCGTGCGCTCGAGCAAGGCCCGGGCATAGCCCCCGTGTCTAGCCACCTCGCGCGGCGCTCCCGAGGGGAGGCGTTGCAATGGTGCCGGACACTGAGCTCTGGGCTCCCTGAGGTTGGTACAGCCGTAGGCCGCCCTCAGTTGTTTATCACCAGCGCGGAGCATAGCGCTTCCTTATGTGTACGGCCATAGCCGCTCCTCAGCAGTGTCATCAGCCAGCGCGTAGCATGGTGCTTCCACTGGTACGTGGGAGGGTGCTCCCCTCCAGGAGGAGCCCCCGGGGCGTGTACAGCCCCGCCCTGACACGTGGCCGGCACGGTAGGGCTAGGAGAGGTGTATTTGGGCACTCGTGAGCCAGCGCAGGACTCACGAGGCCCTACCTCGAGGCGGGTTGCGCCTGGCTCTGGGCCTTTATCAATGTTGTGTTCCTGCAGGGTGATTATAATGCAAATGCTCTACGTCCTCAGGTCCCAGCCCTCCAGCGAGCTCAGTCGCTGCTGGTATGACAGGTCGCGATGCCGTGGGTCAAGGCCAGGGGGTGAGGGCTGGAGAGCCAGTAGGAGCCCATGAGTCGCGATGCTCAGGTACCCCCCCTTTTAACGTGCAAGCGCTTAGCATGAAAGCGGAGAAGTCTGCGATAAGTAGCAGGTGACAATTAAGCGCGAAAGAGAAAATTCATTTTATGTAGACGCGGAAAAAGCAAATGCCGCTGGGCCAGGCCCGAGCAGCTGGGGATGATGTAGCCCGAGGGGAGCCCCCAACAAGGTAAGTAAAGAGCATAAGCAAAACGGATACATGCCGCAGGGATGGACCCACGTGACCTGGGAATGATGCGGCCCTGTGGGAGCTGCCAGCTAAAAACGGAACATTGAAAGATGTCACCTGGTGCCGTTGAAGATGAAGTGATGTTGAAGAAGTGGGCGATGCACGATGATGACGTCGACCCTCGCGAGCCCCCAGGCCCAGGAGCCTCAAGAGGCTCCGGAGGCTCTCCGAGGGCCATCTCCATCTCCTCCAGGACTGCACAATGCCTGACCTCCTAGGCCTCCAGAATGCTCCTCAGCAGGCGCTGATGAGCGGCGACCGCGTTCGGCAGGCCGAAAGGCATGCGAACGTAGCTATGAGGTGGACCCTCGCAACACCCCATGCGCGAAGGCCAGAGGCACTCCTGAGACGCGACTCGGTTGAGCCCTGGCACATCAACGCAGACGCGCAACCCACCATCCTTGCCTGGATGTGGGGCCACGGTGGGCGAGCGGCGGCTGCCGCGCATGACTCTCGACTCCTGTAGCTCCTGGGTGTTTCTTGTGATGAACTCCTGAGGGTTTGGTCTTCCTTGCCTTGTACCTTCCTGAGGGAAACGTGCCTAGAAGCACCCCTCCAAGTGGTGCCCGAGCGCCTCCCTCGCGACCTTGGCGAAGTCGGTGGCTCTCCAAGAAAGAACCCCGAGCCCTGCTTGAGGAGGGTGCCGGGCGTGCCTTCTTATGCAAGAGAGGGTGGCGCTCCCTGATTGGGCGCATATCCTGGCGCAACACCTCCGGAGGCGCCTGCCTCCTTATGGCTTGGGCCAGGAGAAACCGTCTTCTTCTTAAGGGTCACCTCGGGAAGTCTTCCGTTCCTGTGGCCCGGGTGGTCAATTCCTACGGCTTGGAACGAGCGCTCAAGTGAACACACTGCATCCCTTTATTCATAGGGTACGGTGATGACTCCCCCGCTTCCTGGCATCTTGAGGACATTGTATCCATGATGAGTCGCTGCCATGAACTTGGCCAGGGCTGGGTACCCGAGGATGGCGTTGTATGACAGAAGGATGTGGGCGACGTCGAAGTCGATGAGCTCGGTGCGGTAGTTGTTGCACTACCTGAAGGTGACTAGAAGGCGAACCAGCCCTATTGGAACCATCAGTGACTCCTGAGAAGGGCTTGGTCGGCTCAAGCTGATCGTACGACACTTGGAGATTATCGAACGTCTCGACGGACAAGACGTTGAGTCCTGCTCCGCCGTCAATGAGGGTCCTGGTGACCTGCACGTTGCTGATGACCGGGGAGCAAAGCATCGGGAGGACTCCGGCCGTTGCCGCGCACTTGAGCTGGTCCGCTGAGCTGAACGTGATAGCGCATGCAGACCACCTGAGAGGCTGCGTGGCCTCAAGCTTGGGGAGGGCTGCATTCACCTCGCGAGCAAACTGCTTGAAGATGCACTGTGAGGCTGGGGCCTACGCGCCACCCAAGATGCAAGCGATTGCGTGCGGCTCCTGGAAGCCCCCAGCTCCCACGTCTTGATGTTGGTCTTTGTTCCTCCTTGGCGGCAGCGGCAGAGGAGGAAGGTCTGCATTGCCGTGCGGGCGATCCTCACGAGGCTGATCTCTCCAGCCTCCCTCGCGAGGTTGGTCCTGCCAGCGATCCTCGCGAGGTCGGTCACGCCACCCTTGGCGGGGGCCACGGTCTTCCCATCGTCCGCCACCTCTTCCTCCTCCTCGACCATAGCCCCTGTCGTGGCGCTCGGGGCATCGGCCGACACATCCATCTCTCACGGCCCTGAGCTCTTGATATTCGTTGGTGTTGTGGGTGTGGAGTTCGTGGTACACGCAGTACCGGATGCCTTTGGATGACTCGGGCTGATCCCTGCCTCGCTTGGTGTCCGGTTCCGCTGCAAGCACGGCAGCCCCCTTGCGCTTCACGTCCTGGGCCTTGGGATTCTTCTCTTCTGGGTCGGCAACCGAGAGTTCCAGGAGGGAAAGGTGCCCTTCCTCAGCCCTGGCGCACTTGGTCGCCAAGTTGAACAGCTCCGGGGATGTGCACAGGTCTTCATGGATTGCTAGCTCCTCCTTCATCTTGATGTCGCGTACGCCATCGGAGAAGGCCGAGATGATGTCTTCTTCAGTCACCTTGGGGATCTTGAGGCGAGCGTTGTTGAAGCGTTGGATGTATTTCTGTAGGGTTTCCCCTTGCTGATGCTTGATGCGGCGCAGATCGCTCACGGCCGGCGGCTGATCACGAGTCCCCTGGAAGTTGGCGATGAAGCGAGTGCGCATCTCGTCCCAAGAGGAGATTGTGCCAGGAGCTAGGTTCAGGAGCGAGGTGCGGGCCCCGTCCTTGATCGCCATGGGAAACCAGTTCGCCATGACCCTTTCGTCTCCGTTGGTGGCTTTGATGCATAGCTTGTAGAGCTGTAGGAACTCCGCGGGGTCCGCCATGCCATCGCAGCGAGGGGGCAGGTCAGGCTTGAACTTGCCTGGCCATGCGACGCTGCGTAGCTCGGGGTGAGGGCACGGCAGCCTACGGTGGCTACCGACGCCTTTTGCTGGTGCTGGGCTTGTTCCTGGGGATTACCGCGCGCCACCGCTTGGAGCAGCGCGGGGGCTTGGCGTGGAGGTGCAGGGACGCAATCTTGGCGCGCCGGCGCTGGGAGCGCGCGAGCACCTTCTTGGGGACGAGGGATCTCTTGGCAGCTCCTTTCTTGCTGCGCAGGCGCCGGATGCGGAGGGTCTCGCCCTGGGGCTGCGCGCCTTGGAGCCAGGGCGCCTTCCTGGGGAGGAGGTGGTGGAGGCACCTCCTGATCCTCGCCTCCTGCGCGGAATGGAGGGCGAGGCAGCGAGAAGGACGGCAAAGGGTAGCCCCCTGCGATGCTGACGAGCTCGGTGATGCGGGCGAGCCAATCCTCGTAGAGGTCGTCGACGGGGCGGTAGTGCAGGAGCTCTCTTGCCAGGAGCAGCGCGGCGTGCGTGTCCGTGGGGGCGCGACGGGCGTGGGACGACGACGCGGCTGCAGTCAGCGACGGTGTAGCGGTGCGGCCCTCCCACCATACCGAAGGATGCTGGGACGAGGCCTACTGCTCGTTCCCCGCCGGGCCGGTGGCGGTGTTAGCGGCAGGCGATGGGGAACGACGAGGGCGTCCGCCAACGGGCGCCGTCTGGGCGACGCGGACGGCGAGAGCAGCCCGGCGCTCAGCGCGCGCCCGACGAGCGTTAGCCATGGACGCGACGGAAGATCACACACGAACAGCGGAAGAAAGATTCCAGCGCACCCCTACCTGGCGCGCCAAATGTCGGATTTCGTGTTCCGGCAGACACTTGAGGTTCGAACACTGGGGTGCGCGCGGAGATCTCTCCCCCACCGATCTACGTCCAATTGATAACCCACAAGTATAGGGTATCGCAATAGTTTTCAATAAGTAAGAGTGTCGAACCCAACGAGGAGCTAAAGGTAGAACAAATATTCCCTCAAGTTCTATCGACCACCGATACAACTCTACGCACGCTTGACGTTTGCTTTACCTAGAACAATTATGAAACTAGAAGTACTTTGTAGGTGTTGTTCGATAGGTTTGCAAGATAATAAAGAGGACGTAAATAAAAAGTAGGGGCTGTTTAGATAAAGAAACAATAAAGTAAATATAGCGAGTGTGGAAAAGTGGTGGTAGGAGTTGCGAATTGCCCCTAAGCAATTGACTACTTTACTAGACTGATAGCAAGTATTATGTGGGAGAGGCCACTGCTAGCATGTCATCCCTGACTTGGAATTCTACGCACTTATGATTGGAACTATTAGCAAGCATCTGCAACTACTAATGATCATTAAGGTAAAACCCAACCATAGCATTAAGATATATTGGTCCCCCTTCAATCCCGTATGCATCAATTTCTATGCTAGGTTGAAGCTTCTTTCACTCTTGCCCTCCAATACATAGTCCTATCAACATACAACTAACCCTATGGTGTGATCCACGTGCCCAATCATATGATGGGCACCAAAGGACAGCAACATAACCACAAGCAAATTAAATCAATCATAGCAATTCATCAACCACCGATAGGACACCAAAAATCTACTCAGACATCATAGGATGGCAACACATCATTGGATAATAATATGAAGCATAGAGCACCATGTTCAAGTAGAGGGTACAGCGGGTTGCGGGAGAGTGGACCGCTGTAGATAGAGGGGGGAAGGTGATGGAGATGTTGGTGAATATGGCGGAGGTGTTGATGTAGATCGCGGTGATGATGATGATGGCCACGGCAGCGTTCCGGCGCCACCGGAAGAGAAGGGGAGAGGGGGCCCCTTCGTCTTCTTCTTGCTTGACCTCCTCCCTAGATGGGAGAAGGGTTTACCCTCTGGTCCTTGGCCTCCATGGCATGGGAGGGGCGAGAGCCCCTCTGAGATTGGATCTATCTCTCTGTTTCTGTGTTCTCTTCTGGCTCTGTTTCACCGTTTTGTATATATATGGAGATCCGTAACTCCGATTGGCCTGAAACCTTCACCGTGATTTTTTTCCGAATATTAGCTTTCTCGCGGCAAAATAAGAGCGTCAACCGCCTTACGGTGGGCCCATGATGGTAGGGGGCATGCCCCCCTGCCTCGTGACCACCTCGGGCACTGGTTCGCGTTGATTTTCCTTCCGAATTTTCCATATTTTCCGAAAATAAGCTCCGTCCATTTTTATCCCGTTTGGACTCCGTTTGATATGGATATTCTGCGAAACCAAAAACATGCAACAGATAGGAACTGGCACTGGATCAATATGTTAGTCCCAAAAATAATATAAAAAGTTGCCAAAAAGTATATGAAAGTTGAATAATATTGACATGGAACAATCAAAAATTATAGATATGACGGAGATGTATCAGCATCCCCAAGCTTAATTCCTACTCGTCCTCGAGTAGGTAAATGATAAAAAAGATATTTTTTTATGTGGAATGCTACCTAGCATAATCTTGATCATATGTCTAATCATGGCATGAATATTAAGATAAGAGTGATTCAAAGCAGTAATCTATCTTTTGTTATAAAGACAATAATATTTCAAGCATACCAACCAAGCAATTATGTCTTATTAAAATAACATAGCCAAAGAAAGCTCATCCCTACAAAATCATATAGTCTGGCTATGCTCCATCTTCACCACATAAAATATTCACATCATGCACAACCCCGATGACAAGCCAAGCAATTGTTTCATACTTTTGATGTTCTCAAACCTTTTCAACTTTCACGCAATACATGAGCGTGAGCCATGGACATAGCACTATAGGTGGAATAGAATATGATGGTGGAGAAGACAAAAAGGAGAAGATAGTCTCACATCAACTAGGCGTATCAACGGGCTATGGAGATGCCCATCAATAGATATCAATGTGAGTGAGTAGGGATTGCCATGCAACGGATGCACTAGAGCTATAAGTGTATGAAAGCTCCAACTGAAACTAAGTGGGTGTGCATCCAACTTGCTTGCTCATGAAGACCTCAGGCATTTGAGGAAGCCCATCATCGGAATATACAAGCCAAGTTCTATAATGAAAATTCCCACTAGTATATGAAAGTGATAACTCAAGAGACTCTCTATATGAAGAACATGGTGCTACTCTGAAGCACAACTGTGGTAAAAGGATAGTAACATTGCCCCTTCTCTCTTTTTCTCTCATTTTTTTATTTTTTTATTTTTTTTATTTTTTTTTGTGGGCTTCTTTGGCCTATTTTTTATTTGGGCTTCTTTGGCCTCTTTTTTCTATTTGGGCTTCTTTGGCCTCTTTTATTTTTCATAAAGTTCGGAGTCTCATCCCGACTTGTGGGGGAATCATAGTCTCCATCATCCTTTCCTCACTGGGCAATGTTCTAATAATGATGATCATCACACTTTTATTTACTTACAACTCAATATTACAACTCGATATCTAGAACAAAGATATGACTCTATATGAATGCCTCCGGTGGTGTACCGGGATGTGCAATGATCTAGCGTAGCAATGATATCAAAAAACAGACAAGCCATGAAAACATCATGCTAGCTATCTTACGATCATGCAAAGCAATATGACAATGAATGCTCAAGTCATGTATATGATGATGATGGAAGTTGCATGGAAATATATCTCGGGATGGCTATGGAAATGCCATAATAGATAGGTATGGTGGCTGTTTTGAGGAAGGTATATGGTGGTTTATGGTACCGGCGAAAGTTGCACGGTACTAGAGAGGCTAGCAATGGTGGAAGGGTGAGAGTGCGTATAATCCATGGACTCAACATTAGTCATAAAGAACTCACATACTTATTGCAAAAATCCATTAGTTATCGAAACAAAGTACTACGCGCATGCTCCTAGGGGGATAGATTGCTAGGAAAAGACCATCTCTCGTCCCCGACCGCCACTCATAAGGAAGACAATCAATAAATTAATCATGCTCCGACTTCATCACATAACGGTTCACCATATGTGCATGCTACGGGAATCACAAACTTCAACACAAGTATTTCTACAATTTCACAATTACCCGACGAGCATGACTGTAATATCGCCATCCTTATATCACAAAACTATTGCAAGGAATCAAACATATCATATTCAGCGATCTACAAGTTTTATGTAGGATTTTATGACTAACCATGTGAATGACCAGTTCCTGTCATCTCTCTAAATAGATATAAGTGAAGCAAGAGAGTTTAAATTCTTTCTACAAAAGATGTGCCCATGCTCTAACAAATATAAGTGAAGCAGAAGAGCATTGTACAAATGGCGGTTGTCTATGTAAAGAGAAACAGGCAATCCAAACTCCAAATGATATAAGTGAAGCACATGAAGCATTCTATAAAGCCGTACTCAAAAGATATAAGTGAAGTGCAAAGAGCATTCTATGAATCAACCAAGGACTATCTCATACCAGCATGGTGCATAAAAGAAAAATGAAAACTAAATGCAAAAGACGCTCCAAGATTGCACATATCACATGAACGAAACGAATCTGAAAACATACTGATACTTGTTGAAGAAAAAGGGGATGCCTCCCCAGCATCCCCAAGCTTAGACGCTTGAGTTTCCCTGAATATTTACTTGGGGTGCCTCGGGCATCCCCAAGCTTGATCTCTTGTCTCTCTTCCTTCTTCTCACATCGAAACCTTCTCAATCATCAAACACTTCATCCACACAAAACTTCAACAGAAAACTCGGTAAGATCCGTTAGTATAATAAAGCAAATCACTACCCGAAGTACTGTTGCAAACCAATTCATATTTTGTTTTTGCATTGTGTCTACTGTAATATAACTTTTTCATGGCTTAATCCACTGATATAAATTGATAGTTTCATCAAAACAAGCAAACTATGCATCAAAAACAGAATCTGTCTAAAACAGAACAGTCTGTATAAATTTGAACATTCGCCATACTTCTGATAGTTGAAAAATTCTTCCAAAATTAGGAAAAATAAAAAATTTGTATAGGAAGACAGTGCAGAAAGAATCAGAACCATTTGACGTTCCAGCTAAAAACGTAAAATCGCGCACTACAGCCAAAGTTTCTGTCCTGCACCGTACAAACCATCAAGCAAATGTAAACATCCTAAAGGCAAACCTTGGCACATTATTTTTATAATACAATGGGATTGTACAAGGGGATAATTATTTTTGTTGAAAAATTTCTGTAATCAAGATTCACAAAGTTTCAGTGAGCATGAACAAAGTTCAAGGAGCTCTCCCACTTCAACAATGCTTGTCTTTCTCACTCTCACTTTCCTTTTTGAAAAAGTTTTCGGTTCCCCTCTTTATTTTTGTTGTTTTTAAACTATATGAAAGCACCCAACATAAATAAATGACTCTCTAAAACTTCCGGGTTGTCTCCCTGGCAGCGATTTTTTTAAAGCCATTAAGCTAGGCATATAGTGCTCAAGTAGTGAATCCACCCGGATCCCAAGGTATATCAAAGCCAATTTTAATTAACAATGATTTGTAATTTAGTAGTGAGCACAAAGCAACATATATCAAGCAATGACGAAGTCTAACTCTCTTCCTATGCATCAGCATGTCATAAAAGAACAATTCATGCACATAAAGTAAAGGCCAGTGCATAGCATAAACAGTTTCTTGCAATTTTATCGTGTTGGAGACATAGAGAGGTGGAGATATAGTTCCTCTCTCATAATAATTGCAAGTAGGAGCAGCAAGCACATGCATATTATATTCATCAAAATCATCATGTGCAACGGTAAAAGGCAACCCATCAATATAATCCTTAATAAGTGCAAACTTCTCCGATATAGTGTAGTCGGGAGAATTCAAAAAGATAATAGAACTATCATGCGTGGGTGCAATAGAAACATTTTCATGTTTAACATAAGGAACTATAGCAAGTTCATATCCATAAGCATAATTGATATTGGCAGCTTGGCCACAAGCATCATCAAAAAGGGATATTTTAAAAGGATCGACAGGATCATAGCAATTATCATAGCATTCATCCTTCGGTAAGCACGAAGGGAAATTAAACAATGTATGAGTTGAAGAGCTACTCTCATTAGAAGGTGGGCACAGGTGATCAATCCGCTCTTCCTCCTTTAGTTCTTCGCTCTCTTCCTCATCTTTTTCATCCAATGAGCTCACAGTTTCATCAATTTCTTCTTCCATAGGCTCCTGCAAAATATTAGTCTCTTCTTGGACAGCAGAGACTTTCTTAATAAGTGCATTAATTTCATAATTGTATTCATAATTCTCATAGAAATATTTGAGGATAGCTAAATTTTCAGATCTATAACAAGCATCATCAATATCATCGAACTCTTTAAACATAGATTCAATTTCATAAGCACCCATAAAAGCAACAAATTCTTCTATTTGTTCCACATCATAGTAATCATATATACCTCTAGCATAAGAAGCCAAGGTTTCATTATCATTAAATTTGCATGAAAAGGGGAGGTGTGGAGAATTCATCCTAGAGCAACAAGTATAATCATATTCCAAGCATAGTTGTCTAGCATACCACTTCAATATATAAATTTGATCCCTTAATAATTTCCCTTTTTATGTCAAGCGATAATCCATAAAGTATTCACGTTGATCCAACGTTACTCCCATTACCAAATTGAATGAGGTTTTCTCAGGATTATCAAAGTGGTACATAATATTTTTCACATATTGAGCATCGAGGGTTCTATGAGGTTCCTCATCTCCATGAGTAGAAAGTACACCTATTTTTTTGGTATTTCGTGTTCCATATCCATAACTAAAGATAAAGAACAACTAAGAATAGCAAATAAAAATTACTTAGTGATAAAGCAAACAAGCACACACGAGAATATTCACCCGACGCTATTGCTCCCCGGCAACGGCGCCAGAAAAAGGTCTTGATAACCCAGAAGTATAGGGGATCGCAACAGTTTTCGATAAGTAAGAGTGTCGAACCCAACGAGGAGCTAAAGGTAGAACAAATATTCCCTCAAGTTCTATCGACCACCGATACTACTCTACGCACGCTTGACATTCGCTTGACCTAGAACAAGTATGAAACTAGAAGTACTTTGTAGGTGTTGTTGGATAGGTTTGCAAGATAATAAAGAGTACGTAAATAAAAAGTAGGGGCTGTTTAGATAAAGAAACAATAAAGTAAATATAGCGAGTGTGGAAAAGTGGTGGTAGGAGTTGCGAAATTGCCCCTAATCAATTGACTACTTTACTAGACCGATAGCAAGTATTACGTGGGAGAGGTCACTGCTAGCATGTCATCCCTGACTTGGAATTCTATGCACTTATGATTGGAACTATTAGCAAGCATCCGCAACTACTAATGTTCACTAAGGTAAAACCCAACCATAGCATTAAGATATATTGGTCCCCCTTCAATCCCGTTTGCATCAATTTCTATGTTAGGTTGAAGCTTCTGTCACACTTTCCCTCCAATACATAGTCCTATCAACATTCAACTAACCCTATGGTGTGATCCACGCGCGCAATCATATGATGGGCACCAAAGGACAGCAACATAACCACAAGCAAATTAAATCAATCATAGCAATTCATCAACCACGATAGGAAAACGAAAATCTACTCAGACATCATAGGATGGCAACACATCATTGGATAATAATATGAAGCATAGAGCACCATGTTCAAGTAGAGGGTACAATGGGTTGCGGGAGAGTGGACCTCTGTAGATAGAGGGGGGAAGGTGACGGAGATGTTGGTGAAGATGGCGGAGGTGTTGATGTAGATCGCGGTGATGATGATGATGGCCACTGCAGCGTTCCGGCGCCACCGGAAGAGAAGGGGAGAGGGGGGCCCCTTTGTCTTCTTCTTCCTTGACCTCCTCCCTAGATGGGAGAAGGGTTTCCCCTCTGGTCCTTGGCCTCCATGGCATGGGAGGGGCAAGAGCCCCTCCGAGATTGGATCTATCTCTCTGTTTCTCTCTGTTTCTGCGTTCTCTTCTGGCTATGTTTCACCATTTCGTATATATATGGAGATCCGTAACTCCGACTGGCCTAGAACCTTCGCCGCAATTTTTTTCCCGAATATTAGCTTTCTTGCAGCAAAAGAAGAGTGTCAACCGCCTTACGGTGGGTTCACGTGGGTAGGGGGCGCACCCTAAGGGGGGGCCTGCCTCGTGACCACGTCGGGCACTGGTTCACGTTGATTTTCCTTCCGAATTTTCCATATTTTCCAAAAATAAGCTCCATCCGTTTTTATCCCGTTTGGACTCCGTTTGATATGGATATTCTGCGAAACCAAAAACATGCAACAGACAGGAACTGGCACTGGGCACTGGATCAATATGTTAGTCCCAAAAATAATATAAAAAGTTGCCAAAAAGTATATGAAAGTTGAATAATATTGGCATGGAACAATGAAAAATTATAGATACGATGGAGACGTATCACCAATCTCTTCGCGTGATGTAAGCTGGAAACAACGAACAACACAAGGGACACGAGGTTTATACTGGTTCGGTCCACCGTTGTGGTGTAATACCCTACTCTAGTGTGTGGCGTGGTGGATTGCCTCAGGGGCTGATGATGAACAATACAAGGGAAGAACAACCTCGCGAGAGGTGTTCTTGAGCTGGTGCGTTGAACTGCTTGGGCGAGTTTAGTCGCCTCTCTCTCTCTGCTAGGGCTCTATCAGATATCTAGATGTCTCTGTCTCTGCCTTCTGTCTATCGATGTCTAGATGTCCCGATGTCCCTCTCCCTGTGGTGGCTAGATCTATTTATAGAGGGCCTGGGCCTCTCCCCAAATAATGAGCAGGAAGGGCGCCAACAATTGGCCATTTTAAAGGGGAACATCTAGTACAAGTTATCCTGACCAAAGGTGGTCTTCGTGATAGAGGCAAAGGTGTCTCGTCTTTCGATGAGATGGTGGATTTCGCTTTGGTGGAAGTCGACTTTGACGATCCGACTACGAACGTGTGAGGACGTCGCGCCTTAGCAATCGCTAAACCAACTCCGAGAGGTTATTGACCACGCCGGAGCACGATCAACCTGACCACGAGGGTCTGTTTCCTGCGAGCAAACAAAGAACAAGCAAGAAACTAAGATTGCAATCTGGATATTGCGAATATAAGATGAAAGCTTTATTGATCAAGGTGGGGTTCTGTGACGCCTTTGTCTGGTCGTTGAACACAAACGAAGTACGCGAAGTTGCAGCTATGGCGAACTTTTAATCTAAACAAAACCCAAAGTCTGAACGATGCCCTAAGGGCTGTATATATGGAGGAAGAGGGGGAGAATTTCGTGGCCCTTGGTGGAGGGGTCCGAAATCAACCCTATCTCTTGTTTCCCCACACATACGGACTCTAAAAATAGCCTATACTTATGTATTTCGAAATTACATGGGCCTGGCCCAATAATAAGGTGACGCAGCACCTAAAATAGCCTCGGGACGAAATTTATGAAGTGGCGTCTTGTATATTTCGTCCAAGGCTTCATGCACCCATTATGGTGGCTTCAAAGTCCTGAAATCATCACTTGTAACTCCGTTCTTGTTTCCCTTGCGCATGCCATCATCTCCATGCTTGTTCTTGCTCCAATGTTCATCCTTCTCCAAGCTAGGCCCTTCATTTGTAAGCAAAACAAATGTATCCAATTTAGGCAGCATCATATTCTCATGAACATTAGAATCATTACCAAGAAACGAAAGTACCTGGTAATTTAGTTGGCGTGCACGAGCTCTAGTAATTGGTCCAGTATGTATAGCAGCAGGGGCTGTGGGTGTAACAATTGTATTGATGTCCTCATCATCCTCCCCTTCTTGAAATGAAGTCGTCCTCGACGGAAGTTCATCTTCCTCACCCAAATAAGGCTTCAAATCTGCAATGTTAAAAGTGGGACTAACCCCAAAATCTGCAGGCAGCTCAAGTTTATATGCATTATCATTTATTTTCTCTAACACCTTAAAGGGACCATCAGCACGTGGCATTAACTTTGATTTGCGCAAATCAGGAAATCTATCCTTACGCAAATGTAACCAAACAAGATCTCCAGGTGCAAACACAACATGTTTTCTACCCTTATCTCCAGCAAGTTTATATTTAGCATTCATGCGCTCAATGTTTTCCTTAGTTAACTCATGCATTTTTAAAATCAATTCAGCACGTTGTTTAGCATCAAAATTAACCTTCTCCGAAGATGGAAGAGGCAACAAATCAATAGGTGCACGAGGTAGGAAACCATACACAACTTCAAAAGGGCACATCTTAGTAGTAGAATGCAATGAACGATTATAAGCAAATTCAATATGAGGCAAGCATTCCTCCCACATTTTCTTATTATTCTTCAAAACAGCCCTAAGCATAGTAGACAACGTTCTATTGACTACTTCAGTTTGTCCATCAGTTTGGGGGTGACAAGTAGTACTAAAAAGCAGTTTAGTCCCCAACTTAGCCCATAAACATCTCCAAAAGTGGCTAAGAAATTTAGTATCACGATCTGAAACAATAGTATTTGGCACACCATGCAAGCGAATAATTTCACGAAAGAACAAATCAGCAACATTAACAGCATCATCGCTTTTATGACATGGTATAAAGTGTGCCATTTTCGAGAATCTATCCACGACAACAAATATGCTATCCCTCCCCTTCTTTGTTCGAGGTAAACCTAAAACAAAGTCCATAGATATATCCTCCCAAGGAACACTAGGTACAGGCAAAGGCATATATAAACCATGAGGATTGAGTCGTGACTTAGCTTTTTGACATGTAGTGCATCGAGCAATAAAACGCTCAACATCCCGTCTCATCTTTGGCCAAAAGAAATGTGTAGCAAGTACGTCCTCCGTCTTCTTCACGCCAAAGTGTCCCATTAATCCTCCTCCATGCGCCTCCTGCAACAACAAAAGACGAACGGAGCTAGCTGGAATGCATAGCTTGTTAGCACGAAACACAAATCCATCGTTAACGACAAACTTGTTCCACATTCTTCCTTCTTTACAATTCTGCATTACATCTTTAAAATCAGCATCATGCACATATTGATCTTTGATGGTCTCCAAACCAAATATTTTGAAGTCAAGTTGTGAAAGCATAGTATAGCGACGAGACAATGCATCAGCAATAACATTTTCTTTTCCCTTCTTGTGTTTAATGACATAAGGGAAAGTCTCAATGAATTCAACCCATTTAGCATGTCTACGATTCAGTTTAGCTTGACTTTTAATATGTTTCAAAGATTCATGATCAGAATGTATAACAAATTCTTTGGGCCATAAATAATGTTGCCATGTTTCTAAAGTCCGAACAAGAGCATATAATTCTTTATCATAAGTAGAATAATTCAGACTAGGCCCACTCAATTTTTCAGAAAAGTATGCAACAGGTTTGCCATCTTGTAATAACACACCTCCTAATCCAATTCCACTAGCATCACATTCAAGCTCAAAAGTCTTATTAAAATCAGGAAGTTGGAGTAAAGGAGCATGTGTCAACTTATCTTTCAATACCGTGAAGGCTTCTTCCTGTGCGGTACCCCAAACAAAAGGCACATCCTTCTTTGTAAGCTCGTTGAGAGGTGCAGCAATGGTGCTGAAATCTCTCACAAAACGCCTATAGAATCCAGCGAGGCCAAGAAAACTCCTCACTTGTGTGACCGTTTTGGGCTGCGGCCAACTCTCAATAGTTTCAATCTTGGCTTTGTCAACTTCAATTCCCTGTGGAGTAACAACATAGCCAAGAAAAGATACTCGGTCGGTGCAAAAGGTGCACTTCCCAAGGTTACCAAACAAACGTGCATCACGTAGAGCAATAAAAACAGCACGTAAATGTTCCAAATGTTCTTTCAAAGATCTGCTATAAATCAGTATGTCATCAAAGTAAACTACCACAAATCGTCCAATGAAAGCACGTAAAACTTCGTTCATTAATCTCATGAAAGTACTAGGTGCATTAGTTAACCCAAAAGGCATGACTAACCACTCATATAATCCAAACTTAGTTTTAAATGCTGTTTTCCATTCATCTCCCAATTTCATACGAATTTGATGGTAGCCACTACGCAAATCAACTTTGGAGAATATTGTAGAGCCACTCAATTCATCAAGCATATCATCTAGCCTAGGAATAGGATGACGATAACGAATAGTAATATTATTAATGCCTCTACAATCAACACACATACGTGATGTACCATCCTTTTTCGGCACTAGAATAATAGGAACAGCACAAGGACTAAGGGATTCGCGTATATAACCTTTGTCGAGAAGCTCTTGTACTTGGCGCATAATCTCCTTCGTCTCCTCTGGATTGGTACGGTATGGTGCACGGTTTGGCAGTGAAGCACCGGGAATTAAGTCAATCTGATGCTCAATCCCTCGAATAGGCGGTAATCCCGGTGGCACGTCTTGTGGAAAGACGTCAGCGAACTCCTGCAAAATGTTAGTGACAGCAGGAGGCAAAGAGGAAGGCACGTCCTCGAATGAAAATAATGCCTCTTTGCACACAAAAGCATAGCAAACAGATTTGCTGAAATCTAGCTCATCAATATCAGATTTGGTGGCAAATAAACATACACTTTTCAATTTAATTTCAGAAGCAACACTAGATGGTTTACTATTAGACTTCATTTGTTGCTCAAATTCTTTTGCCACAATCTGATTTTCACTCTTATTCGTCTCCTGTTTTGCTTTATTAGCTCTATTAATATCATCTTTCAAAATGGAATCAGGAGTCATAGGAAGCAAAGTAATATTTTTATCCTTATGAACAAGAGTATAGTGATTGTTTCTACCATGGTGTACAGAATTTTTATCAAATTGCCATGGTCTACCAAGTAATAAGGAACATGCTTGCATAGGTACCACATCACAATCAACATAATCAGCATATGTAGATATACTAAAATGCACACGAACAGTACGTGTTACCTTAACCTTGCCGCTGTTGTTGAACCATTGGATGTAGTAAGGATGTGGATGTGGTCTTGTGGTGAGAGAAAGCTTCTCGACCATCTCCATGCTAGCCAAGTTGTTGCAGCTCCCTCCGTCTATGATGACGCGCACAGAACGTTCCTTCACAACTCCCTTGGTATGGAACAAATTGTGCCTCTGATTTTGCTCAGCTTGTGTGATCTGCACACTCAAAACACGTTGAGCAACTAAACATTCATACATGTCAGCGTCTTCAGGAGCCATGTATTGCGTCTCATTATCAGGATCATCTCCACCATGTTCTTCACGTGTAATAAGAGCCAAAGTCTCCTCATCATAGTCACTAGCGGACTCATATCCACCATCCGCGGTAGCAATCATCACACGCGGAGATTTGCATTCTCTCGCATAATGACCTCCTCCCTTACAACGACGACAAATAATATCACTTGTGTGCCCTGTTGATGCTATGGAAGAAGAAGAACGCTGTGTAGGCCCCGCAGGTGCGCTCTTGGCAGATAATGGTGGTTGTGCCTGTTTTCTTGTATCACGGCTGGAGGTGGCACCTGATGGAGGTGCTGGTGCAGTTGAAGTAGAAGATGCACGTGGTGTCCATGATGAAGGTCGGCCTGCAGAAAAGTTAGTTCGCCCCAATGCTTGTCGATCCTGCACTTCACGTTCAGCTTTACAAGCAAGATGGAATAAACGAGTGATATTAGTATACTCCTTATAGTCTAGAATGGTCTGAATCTCTCTATTTAATCCACCCAGAAAACGTGCAAGCATAGCTTCATTCTCCTCAACAATACCACATCTAATCATGCCAGTTTGTAATTCCTGATAATATTCTTCTACAGAATTTTTTCCTTGTCTTAAACGCTGCAATTTTTGAAGCAATTCACGTTGATAATATGGTGGAACCCAACGCGTACGCATAGCAGTTTTCAAAGCAGCCCAAGTAGTTGGAATAGGATATAATCTACAATGTTCAGACCACCATACACATGCAAAACTAGTGAAAGCACAAACAGCAGCAGCAACTCGTCTCTCCTCAGGATATTGTAAACATGTAAATCGTTGTTCAGTTTCTAACTCCCAAGTAAGATATATATCAGGAACATATCTACCCTCAAATGGTGGAATATTCAATTTCAGTTTAGGAATATGGACATCATCGCGTACCTGAGGTGGTGGTGCAGGCCTACCATTACGAATATATACCTGAGGTCGACCTGCTGGTGGTGGTACAGGTGGCTGCACGTAGTGTTGATTTTGATCAACCTCATCCTCATAATCTCCCACATAATCATCCTCCTCCGCATCAGCAGCAGGAGCCACAGAAGTATCAACAGCAGCACCAACAGTTTGGCCAAACGCAAGAGGAACACGGCTTGCTCGGCGGAGGTCTGCTTCGCGACGTGGAGGTAGTCGTTGTTGTTGTTGTTGGAGAGGTGCGTTAGGTACAGCGGGTGGTGGTGGTGGAAGACGCGCGAGCAATTCATTAAACTTGTTATCGAGCTTTGTTTCGAACGTCTTCTCAAGGCCAGTGATCTTCTCCATGGCCTCTTCAAAATTGTTCAGCACATCTTGCACCTGTTCAGTCATCATTTGCTGAAACTTATCATGAAGCTCCTTGTTCGATAAATTCTCCCAGTCAATCTCGTCGGCTTGTGATCCTGGCATGGTTAGCAGCAATAGAAACACACAAGAATATGATCCTACAGACTACGAACAAGTGGTGGTGGTGGGTGTCACAAATCCGTCAAGCAAATCTCAAATTCTTACCAGTTCTTACCCAGCAGCAGGCGGTGATCGGCAACCGTTGTAGTCAAAAACTCTCAAAGCTTGGATAGAGCGATTACCAGGGAGAGTCAAACACACGACATAGATGTATGTGGAGCTGGGAAGGCTTATAGTATGGTAGCAAAAAGGGTCAGCAATAATCAATTTAGAGATGCAAAGTTGAATAAACGCTCAACGACGGTACTGTGCTGGTCCTAGGCTAGACTGTGCTAGAGACGCGAGCCTAGAACACTAACAAAATCACGGCGCGGCACGTAAACAAGGGAAAAGCACACTCTGGAATTTTTTTTTTGCGCTCTTTTTTTTTGCGCTCTTTTTTTTGCGCTGCCTTTTTTTTTGCGAAAAATCACTATAATGGCGAGTGTCTCAAAACTCTTCTTAGCTCAAACTGACAGGATGGGCACGAAATTTTTTTTGACCATTTTTTTTTTTTGACTGCCCGGACCCAAAAACTGGAAACGGGTCAAAAAAAACTCTCTATAATGGCACCTGTCTCAAAACACTCAGAAACACCTAAAAATAGGATAGCCAGAAATTTTTCGAAAAATGCGTTTTCGAAAAATTTTGGGCCTAAACGGAGCGTGGCTACCAGACTCTTTTTTTTTTCCGAAACCTACTCCGGCAAGGAAACACGAATCGGAATCTAGATTGATCCCGAAAACAAACCTAATAAGCAAGGAACTCGGATTGGTGGTGGTATATGGCAGCGGTGGTAGTATATGGATATGGATCGGTGGTGGTATATGGACACGGATTGGTGGTGGTATATGGATACGGATTCGGAGCGGTGGTGGTAGATGGCAGGGGCGATGATGATGGTGCGGCGACGGCGTGACAACTTGTGAACAGAACTCGAAACTCTAAAAGACTAGACGCTAAGACCAGCAACTGAACACGACGATGCAACCGCAAATTCAACAAAGCAAATACAGAAAAGATTATGCAAGGCTCAGATTGGTTCGGATGGGATGAACTAACGCTAAATTTTTTTTTGGCTTTTTCGTGGACTATAGGTATGAAGAACAGACTCGATCTAAACTACGAAAAACTGTAAAATCTCACCGAGCAACCTGGAAATCTGATACCACTTGATAGAGGCAAAGGTGTCCCGTCTTTCGATGAGATGGTGGATTTCGCTTTGGTGGAAGTCGACTTTGACGATCCGACTACGAACGTGTGAGGACGTCGCGCCTTAGCAATCGCTAAACCAACTCCGAGAGGTTATTGACCACGCCGGAGCACGATCAACCTGACCACGAGGGTCTGTTTCCTGCGAGCAAACGAAGAACAAGCAAGAAACTAAGATTGCAATCTGGATATTGCGAATATAAGATGAAAGCTTTATTGATCAAGGTGGGGTTCTGTGACGCCTTTGTCTGGTCGTTGAACACAAACGAAGTACGCGAAGTTGCAGCTATGGCGAACTTTTAATCTAAACAAAACCCAAAGTCTAAACGATGCCCTAAGGGCTGTATATATGGAGGAAGAGGGGGAGAATTTCGTGGCCCTTGGTGGAGGGGTCCGAAATCAACCCTATCTCTTGTTTCCCCACACATACGGACTCTAAAAATAGCCTATACTTATGTATTTCGAAATTACATGGGCCTGGCCCAATAATAAGGTGACACAGCACCTAAAATAGCCTCGGGACGAAATTTATGAAGTGGCGTCTTGTATATTTCGTCCAAGGCTTCATGCACCCATTATGGTGGCTTCAAAGTCCTGAAATCATCACTTGTAACTCCGTTCTTGTTTCCCTTGCGCATGCCATCATCTCCATGCTTGTTCTTGCTCCAATGTTCATCCTTCTCCAAGCTAGGCCCTTCATTTGTAAGCAAAACAAATGTATCCAATTTAGGCAGCATCATATTCTCATGAACATTAGAATCATTACCAAGAAACGAAAGTACCTGGTAATTTAGTTGGCGTGCACGAGCTCTAGTAATTGGTCCAGTATGTATAGCAGCAGGGGCTGTGGGTGTAACAATTGTATTGATGTCCTCATCACTTCGGCTGCCAAAAGTACTGGTGATGACACCGTCTTGGGCTCCACGGTGACCTCCGTCCTGCCGCTCTGCTGGTCTTGGTCTTGTTGCACCGGAATGGTAACCTTTCCCCGATGCCTTGGCCTGTGCTTGCCCCCTTTGTACCAAAGGGGGAACAAGGACACTGCGTAGGCCGGCGCCCGCCTGGTCTCGATCATCATGGATTGCCTCACGGGCTCCTCGCGAGGTACCCCTACCTTGATCTCTCCGCCTCCTCGCGAGCCTGCCTGATGAGGCTTCCTCTGAGGAAGCTTCCGGTCATCCGCCCCGCGAGGCTTGGCCCCTCACGTGGGTCTCGAGCTTGAGCTGATGAAGATGGGCTGCGCTGGGCCCCACTTGAGCCACGCCGCAGGCCGCAGGCAGGCAAGTCTGGAGACCCCCGTTCCTAGAACGCCGACACATATTCAGTCCCATCATTATCAATATTCATATTATAAAGCAAAGATTTAATAGGGGACACATCAATAACTTTTAGATCTTCTTCTTTATTATCATGGAAACTAGAAGAACACGCTTTTATAAAGCAATCTTTCTTACCACACATCCTAGCGGTTCTTTCTTTGCACTCATCAATGGAAATTCTCATGGCTTTGAGAGACTCATTGATATCGCGCTTAGGAGGAATAGATCTAAGTTTCAAAGAATCAACATCAAGAGGAATTCTATCAACGTTCCTAGCCAACTCATCAATCTTAGGCAATTTTTCTTCAATAAAAGCATTGAAATTCTTTTGCAAGGTAATAAATTCTTTAATATTAGATTCAAAATCAGAGGGTATCTTATTAAAATTTCCATAAGAGTTGTTGTAGGAATTACCATAATTATTAGAGGAATTACTATGATATTGCCTAGGATTAAAGTTTCCTCTATACGCGTTGTTACCAAAATTATTCCTACCAACAAAATTCACATCCAAATATTCATTATTATTCTCAATCAAAGTAGACAAAGGCATATCATTAGGATCAGAAGAAACACTTTTATTAGCAAATAATTTCATAAGTTCATCCATCTTACCACTCAAAACATTAATTTCTTCTATCACATGCACTTTCTTATTAGTAGATCTTTTGGTGTGCCATTGAGAATAATTAACCATAATATTATCTAGGAGTTTAGTAGCTTCTCCTAAAGTGATTTCCATAAAAGTGCCTCCCGCGGCTGAATCTAAAATATTTCTTGAAGCAAAATTCAATCCGGCATAAATTTTTTGTATAATCATCCACAAATTCAAACCATGTGTAGGGAAATTACGGATCATTAATTTCATCCTCTCCCAATCTTGTGCAACATGTTCATGATCAAGTTGCTTAAAATTCATAATATTGTTTCTAAGAGAGATGATCTTAGCGGGAGGGAAATACTTAGATATAGAAGCATCTTTGCACTTATTCCATGAATCAATACTATTTTTAGGCAAAGACGAAAACCAAGCTTTAGCACGATCTCTAAGCAAAAAAGGAAATAGCTTCAATTTAACAATATCATTGTCCAAATCTTTATTCTTTTGCATATCACACCAATCAACGAAGTTATTTAGATGGGTAGCGGCATCTTCACTAGGAAGGACGGAAAACGGATCTTTCATGACAAGATTCAGCAAAGCAGCATTAATTTCACAAGATTCAGCATTGGTAAGAGGAGCAATTGGAGTGCTAATAAAATCATTGTTGTTGCTATTGGTAAAGTCACACAATTTGGTATTATCTTGAGCCATCGTGACAAGCAAGCAATCTGACACACAAGCAAACAAGAAACGAGCAAAAAGAGGCGAATAGAGAAAGACAGGGAGGATGGAGAGAGAGAGGGTGAATAAAACGGAAAGGCTGAGGTGGGGGAGAGGAAAACGAGAGGCAAATGGCCAATAATGTAATGCGGGAGATAGGAGTTTGTGATGGGTACTTGGTATGTTGACTTTTGCGTAGACTCCCCGGCAACGGCGCCAGAAATGGCTCGTTGTCGGGAGTCAAATCTGGTCTTGTCTTGTGCGAACCTCCCCGGCAACGGTGCCAGAAATCCTTCTTGCTACCTCTTGAGCACTGCATTGGTTTTCCCTTGAAGAGGAAAGGGTGATGAAGTAGAGCAGCGTAAGTATTTCCCTCAGTTTTTGAGAACCAAGGTATCAATCTAGTAGGATACCACGCACGAGTCCCTCGCACCTACACAAACAAATAAACTCCTCGCAACCAACGCGATAAAGGGGTTGTCAATCCCTTCACGTTCACCTACGAGAGTGAGATCTGATAGATATGATAAGATAATATTTTTGGTATTTTTGTGATAAAGAGAAATAAAGATGCAAGTAAAATAAATGGCAAAGGAAATAACTATGTATTGGAAGATTAATATGATGGAAAATAGACCCGAGGGCCATAGGTTTCACTAGAGGCTTCTCTCGAGAGCATAAGTATTACGGTGGGTGAACAAATTACTATTGAGCAATTGACAGAATTGAGCATTGATACGTCTCCAACGTATCTATAATTTTTGATTGGTCCATGCTATATTATCTACTGTTTTGGGCAATATTGGGCTTTATTATCCACTTTTATATTACTTTTGGGACTAACCTATTAACCGGAGGCCCAGCCCAGATTTGTTGTTTTTTGCCTATTTCAGTGTTTTGAATAAAAGGAATATCAGACGGAGTCGAAACGGAACGAAATCAACTAGAGAAGTTATTTTTGGAACGAAAGCCACCCGATGGACTTGGACCCCACGTCAAGGAAGGAACGAGGAAGCCACGAGGGTGGGGGCACGCCCAACCCCCTAGGGCGCGCCCCCTGCCTCGTGGGGCCCTCGTGGCTCCCCTGACGTACTTCTTCCGGCTATATAACTCCACGTACCCTAAAACTTCCAGAACAGATATTAGATCGGGAGTTCTGCCACCAGAAGCCTCTGTACCCACCAAAAGTCAATCGGGACCCTGTTCCGGCATCCTGGCGGAGGGTGTATCCCTCACTGGTGGCCATCTTCATCATCCCGGCGCTCTCTATGACGAGGAGGGAGTAGTTCTCCCTCGGGGCTGAGGGTATGTACTAGTAGCTATGTGTTTGATCTCTCTCTCTCTCGTGTTCTTGAGATGATACGATCTTGATGTATCGCGAGCTTTGCTATTATAGTTGGATCCTATGTTTATCCTCCCCCTCTTCTCTCTTGTAATGGATTGAGTTTCCCCTTTGAAGTTATCTTATCAGATTGAGTCTTTAAAGATTTTAGAACACTTGATGTATGTCTTGCCGTGCATATCTGTGGTGACAATGGGATATCACGTGCCACTTGATGTATGTTTTGGTGATCAACTTGTGGGTTCCGCCCATGAACCTATGCATAGGGGTTGGCACACGTTTAAGTCATGATTCTTCGGTAGGAACTTCGGGGCACTCTTTGAGGTCCTTTGTGTTGGTTGAATAGATGAATCTGAGATTGTGTGACGCATATCGTATAATCATACCCACGGATACTTGAGGTGACATTGGAGTATCTAGGTGACATTAGGGTTTTGGTTGATTTGTGTCTTAAGGTGTTATTCTAGTACGAACTATAGGGCTGTTTGTGACACCTATAGGAATAGCCCAATGGATTGATTGGAAAGAGTAACTTTGAGGTGGTTTCGTACCCTACCATAATCTCTTCGTTCGTTCTCCGCTATTAGCGACTTTGGAGTGACTCTTTGTTGCATGTTGAGGGATAGTTATGTGATCCAATTATGTTAGTATTGTTGATGGAACTTACACTAGCGAAAGTATGAACCCTAGGCCTTATTTCCTATCATTGCAATACCGTTTATGCTCTCTTTTACCATTAGTTACCTTTCTGTTTTTATATTTTCAGATTACAAAAACCTATATCTACTATCCATATTGCACTTGTATCACCATCTCTTCGCCGAACTAGTGCACCTATACAATTTACCATTGTACTGGGTGTGGTGGGGACACAAGAGACTCTTTGTTATTTGGTTGCAGGGTTGCTTGAGAGAGACCATCTTCATCCTACGCCTCCTACAGATTGATAAACCTTAGGTCATCCACTTGAGGGAAATTTGCTACTGTCCTACAAACCTCTGCACTTGGAGGCCCAACAACGTCTACAAGAAGAAGGTTGTGTAGTAGACATCAAGCATAGTTATGAGAATATCTAGGTATGATCATGTATATAGGCATCACGTCCAAAACAAGTAGGCCGACTCCTGCCTGCATCTACTACTATTACTCCACACATCGACCGCTATCCATCATGCATCTAGAGTATTAAGTTCAAGAGAACAGAGTAACGCTTTAAGCAAGATGGCATGATGTAGAGGGATAAAATCATGCAATATGATATAAACCCCATCCTGTTATCCTCGATGGAAACAATACAACATGTGCCTTGCTGCCCCTACCGTCACTAGGAAAGGACACCGCAAGATTGAACCCAAAGCTAAGCACTTCTCCCATTGCAAGAAAGATCAATCTAGTAGGCCAAACCAAACTGATAATTCGAAGAGACTTGCAAAGATAACCAATCATACATAAAAGAATTCAGAGAAGATTCAAATATTGTTCATAGATAAACTTGATCATAAACCCACGATTCATCGATCTCAACAAACACACCGCAAAAGAAGATTACGTCGAATAGATCTGCAAAAGAGAGGGGGAGAACTTTGTATTGAGATCCAAAAAGAGAGAATAGGCCATCTAGCTAATAACTATGGACCCGTAGGTCTGAAGTAAACTACTCACACTTCATCGAAGAGGCTATGGTGTTGATGTACAAGCCCTCCATGATCGATACCCCCTCCGGCGGAGCTCCGGAAAAGGCCCCAAGATGGGATCTCGTGGATACAGAAAGTTACGGTGGTGGAATTAGGGTTTTGGCTCCGTATTTGGTTGTTTGGGGGTACGCAGTTATATATAGGAGGAAGGAGTACATCGGTGGAGCAACATGGGCCCCACGAGGGTGGAGGGCACGCCTGGGGGGTAGGCGCGCCCCCCTACCTCGTGCCTTCCTCGTTGAATGCTTGACGTAGAGTCCAAGTCCTCTGGATCATGTTCGTTCCAAAAATCACGTTCCTGAAGGTTTCATTCCGCTTCGACTCCGTTTGATATTCTTTTTATGTGAAACCCTAAAATAGGCAAAAACAACAATTCTGGGCTAGGCCTTCGGTTAATAGGTTAGTCCCAAAAATAATATAAAAGTGTATAATAAAGCCCAATAATGTCCAAAATAGGATATAATATAGCATGGAACAATAAAAAATTATAGATATGTTGGAGATGTATCAGGGTACCTTACGGGGACCTTTGAAATCCTTGGGAAACCGTATGTTACGCCAAGCCGGGGTCAAACATGGCACACCCAAAGACCTGAAAGTTACTCCTGTCTTGACCGAAGCCGTCGGATGAACCAGAGAAGGCTGACGGGCAGCGTACTGCGCCGCTAACTCGGCCTCTCAACATGCTCTCCCTTGGTCCACCACGTTCTGAGCACCGGTACCACCGCCTGCCGGGTTATGGCCACGAGGTGGATTACGATTCCGCGCACTGCTGGACAAGGCTGGCTCATCAATATGTCTGCTGTAACTCTGGCTCGAATGAGGGGTGGAGTGATTCCTCTCAAGGTTGTATGAATAAGCCTGCTACTGAGCCAAGGCTGTCTGAAGGAGCTCTCTAGCACGTCGTGTCTCAACCGATACTGGGGACTCGCCTTCGACTGGGAGAGCCGCCAATCGTGAAGCGGTGGTGACCATGTTCTCCAAGGGGTTAGAGTAATGACCCGGAGGTGTCGGCACATGATGCGGCGTCGGTGCATGCTGCGGCGGGTTAACACCCTGACGAGGCGGATCCATTGTGTGCGGTTGAACCGGCACCGCTGTTCCTTAGGCTTTAGTCCAGTTTATCACTGGCTGGTTACTAGTCCGTGCTCCGGGCGTGTTGAAGAGGTTTCTCGGCTCGTAAACCAAAGGTAGGCGGGACTGATGACTTCTCCTCATGACACCATTCGACGCGTTCTGATCTAACATAAGCCGGAAGGATTCCGATTGAACCCGCTGCGCCTAAGCCTCCAACTCGACCCGCATCGTGGCCATCATTATATCTCCGACTGCCAGGTCTTCCTTGGCTTAAGTTATCTAGTCTCTCACCTTGGCAATTTCCACATTATGTTCATCCCGGTTTGCCCCACCAACCTCGTTTGTCATCAGTGTTGCTAAAGCGTCAAGTAAACTGGACAAGACTTGAGACGACGGGCGCGGAGGGCCTCCTGCCCCGGCTGATAGAGGCAAAGGTGTCCCGTCTTTCGATGAGATGGTGGATTTCGCTTTGGTGGAAGTCGACTTTGACGATCCGACTACGAACGTGCGAGGACGTCGCGCCTTAGCAATCGCTAAACCAACTCCGAGAGGTTATTGACCACGCCGGAGCACGATCAACCTGACCACGAGGGTCTGTTTCCTGCGAGCAAACGAAGAACAAGCAAGAAACTGAGATTGCAATCTGGATATTGCGAATATAAGATGAAAGCTTTATTGATCAAGGTGGAGTTCTGTGACGCCTTTGTCTGGTCGTTGAACACAAACGAAGTACGCGAAGTTGCAGCTATGGCGAACTTTTAATCTAAACAAAACCCAAAGTCTAAACGATGCCCTAAGGGCTGTATATATGGAGGAAGAGGGGGGGAATTTCGTGGCCCTTGGTGGAGGGGTCCGAAATCAACCCTATCTCTTGTTTTCCCACACATACGGACTCTAAAAATAGCCTATACTTATGTATTTCGAAATTACATGGGCCTGGCCCAATAATAAGGTGACGCAGCACCTAAAATAGCCTCGGAACGAAATTTATGAAGTGGCATCTTGTATATTTCGTCCAAGGCTTCATGCACCCATTATGGTGGCTTCAAAGTCCTGAAATCATCACTTGTAACTCCGTTCTTGTTCCCCTTGCGCATGCCATCATCTCCATGCTTGTTCTTGCTCCAATGTTCATCCTTCTCCAAGCTAGGCCCTTCATTTGTAAGCAAAACAAATGTATCCAATTTAGGCAGCATCATATTCTCATGAACATTAAAATCATTACCAAGAAACGAAAGTACCTGGTAATTTAGTTGGCGTGCACGAGCTCTAGTAATTGGTCCAGTATGTATAGCAGCAGGGGCTGTGGGTGTAACAATTGTATTGATGTCCTCATCATCCTCCCCTTCTTGAAATGAACTCGTCCTCGACGGAAGTTCATCTTCCTCACCCAAATAAGGCTTCAAATCTGCAATGTTAAAAGTGGGACTAACCCCAAAATCTGCAGGCAGCTCAAGTTTATATGCATTATCATTTATTTTCTCTAACACCTTAAAGGGACCATCAGCACGTGGCATTAACTTTGATTTGCGCAAATCAGGAAATCTATCCTTACGCAAATGTAACCAAACAAGATCTCCAGGTGCAAACACAACATGTTTTCTACCCTTATCTCCAGCAACTTTATATTTAGCATTCATACGCTCAATGTTTTCCTTCGTTAACTCATGCATTTTTAAAATCAATTCAGCATGTTGTTTAGCATCAAAATTAACCTTCTCCGAAGATGGAAGAGGCAACAAATCAATAGGCGCACGAGGTAGGAAACCATACACAACTTCAAAAGGGCACATCTTAGTAGTAGAATGCAATGAACGATTATAAGCAAATTCAATATGAGGCAAGCATTCCTCCCACATTTTCTTATTATTCTTCAAAACAGCCCTAAGCATAGTAGACAACGTTCTATTGACTACTTCAGTTTGTCCATCAGTTTGGGGGTGATAAGTAGTACTAAAAAGCAGTTTAGTCCCCAACTTAGCCCATAAACATCTCCAAAAGTGGCTAAGAAATTTAGTATCACGATCTGAAACAATAGTATTTGGCACACCATGCAAGCGAATAATTTCACGAAAGAACAAATCAGCAACATTAACAGCATCATCGCTTTTATGACATGGTATAAAGTGTGCCATTTTCGAGAATCTATCCACGACAACAAATATGCTATCCCTCCCCTTCTTTGTTCGAGGTAAACCTAAAACAAAGTCCATAGATATATCCTCCCAAGGAACACTAGGTACAGGCAAAGGCATATATAAACCATGAGGATTGAGTCGTGACTTAGCTTTTTGACATGTAGTGCATCGAGCAATAAAACGCTCAACATCCCGTCTCATCTTTGGCCAAAAGAAATGTGTAGCAAGTACGTCCTCCGTCTTCTTCACGCCAAAGTGTCCCATTAATCCTCCTCCATGCGCCTCCTGCAACAACAAAAGACGAACGGAGCTAGCTGGAATGCATAGCTTGTTAGCACGAAACACAAATCCATCGTTAACAACAAACTTGTTCCACATTCTTCCTTCTTTACAATTCTGCATTACATCTTTAAAATCAGCATCATGCACATATTGATCTTTGATGGTCTCCAAACCAAATATTTTGAAGTCAAGTTGTGAAAGCATAGTATAGCGACGAGACAATGCATCAGCAATAACATTTTCTTTTCCCTTCTTGTGTTTAATGACATAAGGGAAAGTCTCAATGAATTCAACCCATTTAGCATGTCTACGATTCAGTTTAGCTTGACTTTTAATATGTTTCAAAGATTCATGATCAGAATGTATAACAAATTCTTTGGGCCATAAATAATGTTGCCATGTTTCTAAAGTCCGAACAAGAGCATATAATTCTTTATCATAAGTAGAATAATTCAGACTAGGCCCACTCAATTTTTCAGAAAAGTATGCAACAGGTTTGCCATCTTGTAATAACACACCTCCTAATCCAATTCCACTAGCATCACATTCAAGCTCAAAAGTCTTATTAAAATCAGGAAGTTGGAGTAAAGGAGCATGTGTCAACTTATCTTTCAATACCGTGAAGGCTTCTTCCTGTGCAGTACCCCAAAGAAAAGGCACATCTTTCTTTGTAAGCTCATTGAGAGGTGCAGCAATGGTGCTGAAATCTCTCACAAAACGCCTATAGAATCCAGCGAGGCCAAGAAAACTCCTCACTTGTGTGACCATTTTGGGCTGCGGCCAACTCTCAATAGCTTCAATCTTGGCTTTATCAACTTCAATTCCCTGTGGAGTAACAACATAGCCAAGAAAAGATACTCGGTCGGTGCAAAAGGTGCACTTCCCAAGGTTACCAAACAAACGTGCATCACGTAGAGCAATAAAAACAGCACGTAAATGTTCCAAATGTTCTTCCGAAGATCTGCTATAAATCAATATGTCATCAAAGTAAACTACCACAAATCGTCCAATGAAAGCACGTAAAACTTCGTTCATTAATCTCATGAAAGTACTAGGTGCATTAGTTAACCCAAAAGGCATGACTAACCACTCATATAATCCAAACTTAGTTTTAAATGCTGTTTTCCATTCATCTCCCAATTTCATACGAATTTGATGGTAGCCACTACGCAAATCAACTTTGGAGAATATTGTAGAGCCACTCAATTCATCAAGCATATCATCTAGCCTAGGAATAGGATGACGATAACGAATAGTAATATTATTAATGCCTCTACAATCAACACACATACGTGATGTACCATCCTTTTTCGGCACTAGAATAATAGGAACAGCACAAGGACTAAGGGATTCGCGTATATAACCTTTATCGAGAAGCTCTTGTACTTGACGCATAATCTCCTTCGTCTCCTCTGGATTGGTACGGTATGGTGCACGGTTTGGCAGTGAAGCACCGGGAATTAAGTCAATCTGATGCTCAATCCCTCTTATAGGCGGTAATCCCGGTGGCACGTCTTGTGGAAAAACGTCAGCGAACTCCTGCAAAATGTTAGTGACAGCAGGAGGCAAAGAGGAAGGCATGTCCTTGAATGAAAATAATGCCTCTTTGCACACAAAAGCATAGCAAACAGATTTGCTGAAATCTAGCTCATCAATATCAGATTTGGTGGCAAATAAACATGCACTTTTCAATTTAATTTCAGAAGCAACACTAGATGGTTTATTATTAGGCTTTATTTGTTGCTCAAATTCTTTTGCCACAATCTGATTTTCACTCTTATTCTTCTCCTGTTGTGCTTTATTAGCTCTATTAATATCATCTTTCAAAATGGAATCAGGAGTCATAGGAAGCAAAGTAATATTTTTATCCTTATGAACAAGAGTATAGTGATTGTTTCTACCATGGTGTACAGAATTTTTATCAAATTGCCATGGTCTACCAAGTAATAAGGAACATGCTTGCATAGGTACCACATCACAATCAACATAATCAGCATATGTAGAGATACTAAAATGCACACGAACAGTACGTGTTACCTTAACCTTGCCGCTGTTGTTGAACCATTGGATGTAGTAAGGATGTGGATGTGGTCTTGTGGTGAGAGAAAGCTTCTCCACCATCTCCATGCTAGCCAAGTTGTTGCAGCTCCCTCCGTCTATTATGACGCGCACAGAACGTTCCTTCACAACTCCCTTGGTATGGAACAAATTGTGCCTCTGATTTTGCTCAGCTTGTGTGACCTGCACACTCAAAACACGTTGAGCAACTAAACATTCATACCTGTCAGCGTCTTCAGGAGCCATGTATTGCGTCTCATGATCAGAATCATCTCCACCATGTTCTTCACGTGTAATAAGAGCCAATGTCTCCTCATCATAGTCACTAGCGGACTCATATCCACCATCCGATGTAGCAATCATCACACGCGGAGATTTGCATTCCCTCGCATAATGACCTCCTCCCTTACAACGACGACAAATAATATCACTTGTGTGCCCTGTTGATGCCATGGAAGAAGAAGAACGCTGTGCAGGCCCCGCAGGTGCGCTCTTGGCAGATAATGGTGGTTGTGCCTGTTTTCTTGTATCACGGCTGGAGGTGGCACCGGATGGAGGTGCTGGTGCAGTTGAAGTAGAAGATGCACGTGGTGTCCATGATGAAGATCGGCCTGCAGAAAAGTTAGTTCGCCCCAATGCTTGTCGATCCTGCACTTCACGTTCAGCTTTACAAGCAAGATGGAATAAACGAGTGATATTAGTATACTCCTTATAGTCTAGAATGGTCTGAATCTCTCTATTTAATCCACCCAGAAAACGTGCAAGCATAGGTTCATTCTCCTCAACAATACCACATCTAATCATGCCAGTTTGTAATTCCTGATAATATTCTTCTACAGAATTTTTTCCTTGTCTTAAACGCTGCAATTTTTGAAGCAATTCACGTTGATAATATGGTGGAACCCAACGCGTACGCATAGCAGTTTTCAAAGCAGCCCAAGTAGTTGGAATAGGATATAATCTACAATGTTCAGACCACCATACACATGCAAAACTAGTGAAAGCACAAACAGCAGCAGCAACTCGTCTCTCCTCAGGATATTGTAAACATGTAAATCGTTGTTCAGTTTCTAACTCCCAAGTAAGATATATATCAGGAACATATCTACCCTCAAATGGTGGAATATTCAATTTCAGTTTAGGAATATGGACATCATCTCGTACCTGAGGTGGTGGTGCAGGCCTACCATTACGAATATATACCTGAGGTCGACCTGCTGGTGGTGGTGCTGGTGGCTGCTCGTAGATCTGATTTTGATCAACCTCATCCTCATAATCGCCCGCATACTCATCATCCTCCTGGGTACCAGCAACAGCAGTAGCAGGAGCCACAGAAGTATCAACAGCAGCACCAACAGTTTGGCCAAACGCAAGAGGAACACGGCTCGCTCGGCGAAGGTCTATTTCGCGACGTGGAGGTAGTCGTTGTTGTTGTTGTTGGAGAGGTGCGTTAGGTGCAGCGGGTGGTGGTGGTGGAAGACGCGCGAGCAATTCATTAAATCTGTTATCGAGCTTTGTTTCGAACGTCTTCTCAAGGCCAGTGATCTTCTCCATGGCCTCTTCAAAATTGTTCAGCACATCTTGTACCTGTTCAGTCATCATTTGCTGAAACTTATCATGAAGCTCCTTGTTCGATAAGTTCTCCCAGTCAATCTCGTCGGCTTGTGATCCTGGCATGGTTAGCAGCAATAGAAACACACAAGAATATGATCCTACAGACTACTAAGAAGTGGTGGTGGTGTATCACAAATCCGTCAAGCAAATCTCAAATTCTTACCAGTTCTTACCCAGCAGCAGGCGGTGATCGGCAACCGTTGTAGTCAAAAACTCTCAAAGCTTGGATAGAGCGATTACCAGGGAGAGTCAAACACACGACATAGATGTATGTGGAGCTGGGAAGGCTTATAGTATGGTAGCAAAAAGGGTCAGCAATAATCAATTCAGAGATGCAAAGTTGAATAAACGCTCAACGACGGTACTGTGCTGGTCCTAGGCTAGACTGTGCTAGAGACGCGAGCCTAGAACACCAACAAAATCACGGCGCGGCACGTAAACAAGGGAAAAGCACACTCTGAATTTTTTTTTTCGCTCTTTTTTTTTTGCGCTCTTTTTTTTTGCGCTGCTTTTTTTTTTGCGAAAAAACACTATAATGGTGAGTATCTCAAAACTCTTCCTAGCTCAAACTGACAGGATGGGCACGAAATTTTTCGACCAATTTTTTTTTTTCGACTGCCCGGACCCAAAAACTGGAAACGGGTCAAAAAAAACTTCCTATAATGGCACCTGTCTCAAAACACTCAGAAACACCTAAAAATAGGATAGCCAGAATTTTTTTCGAAAAATGCGTTTTCGAAAAATTTTGGGCCTAAACGGAGCGTGGCTACCCGACTCTTTTTTTTTTCCGAAACCTACTCCGGCAAGGAAACACGAATCAGAATCTGGATGGATCCCGAAAACAAACCTAATAAGCAAAGAACTCGGATTGGTGGTGGATATATGGTGGTGGTATATGGCAGCGGTGGTGGTAGCGGTGGTAGTATATGGATATGGATCGGTGGTGGTATATGGACACGGATTGGGTGCGGTGGTGGTAGATGGTAGGGGCGATGATGATGGTGCGGCGGCGGCGTGACAACTTATGACCAGAACTCGAAACTCTAAAAGACTAGACTCTAAGACCAGCAACTAGACACGACGATGCAACCGCAAATTCAACAAAGCAAAACCCTAAAAAGATTATGCAAAGGCTCAGATTGGTTCGGATATGATGAACTAACCCTAATTTTTTTTTTGCTTTTTCGTGGACTGTAGGTATGAAGAACAGACTCGATCTAAACTACGAAAAACTGTAAAATCTCACCGAGCAACCTGGAAATCTGATACCACTTGATAGAGGCAAAGGTGTCCCGTCTTTCGATGAGATGGTGGATTTCGCTTTGGTGGAAGTCGACTTTGACGATCCGACTACGAACGTGCGAGGACGTCGCGCCTTAGCAATCGCTAAACCAACTCCGAGAGGTTATTGACCACGCCGGAGCACGATCAACCTGACCACGAGGGTCTGTTTCCTGCGAGCAAACGAAGAACAAGCAAGAAACTGAGATTGCAATCTGGATATTGTGAATATAAGATGAAAGCTTTATTGATCAAGGTGGAGTTCTGTGACGCCTTTGTCTGGTCGTTGAACACAAACGAAGTACGCGAAGTTGCAGCTATGGCGAACTTTTAATCTAAACAAAACCCAAAGTCTAAACGATGCCCTAAGGGCTGTATATATGGAGGAAGAGGGGGGGAATTTCGTGGCCCTTGGTGGAGGGGTCCGAAATCAACCCTATCTCTTGTTTTCCCACACATACGGACTCTAAAAATAGCCTATACTTATGTATTTCGAAATTACATGGGCCTGGCCCAATAATAAGGTGACGCAGCACCTAAAATAGCCTCGGAACGAAATTTATGAAGTGGCATCTTGTATATTTCGTCCAAGGCTTCATGCACCCATTATGGTGGCTTCAAAGTCCTGAAATCATCACTTGTAACTCCGTTCTTGTTCCCCTTGCGCATGCCATCATCTCCATGCTTGTTCTTGCTCCAATGTTCATCCTTCTCCAAGCTAGGCCCTTCATTTGTAAGCAAAACAAATGTATCCAATTTAGGCAGCATCATATTCTCATGAACATTAAAATCATTACCAAGAAACGAAAGTACCTGGTAATTTAGTTGGCGTGCACGAGCTCTAGTAATTGGTCCAGTATGTATAGCAGCAGGGGCTGTGGGTGTAACAATTGTATTGATGTCCTCATCACCGGCTGCTCTTGCCGCTGCTGACCCGTGGGTTAATGCAGCCGCAGTTGAAGAATTCTGCCCTGGCTGTGTACCAGCCATAAAGATTGCAACCCGGTTCAGCGGCTCGTGTGGATCCGGAATACTGTTGCCATCGGAATAGCCCCCAAGTTGGCCGTCTTGCAGCTGATACAATAACTCGGTCTCTCCAGTAGATGACTCTCCATCAGAGAAAAATGACGGTTTGACCATCAGATGCCGATCTATCCTCAGATTTTGCTCCATGGATGAATCCCACGAAGGCATGCTTCATGGCGGGCTGAACCCGGGCGGGTCTTGCACGCTGAGCTGTCTCGATGATGTCGGTGCAGATGTCCGGCTCAGGGCCCGGTTCGCCGATCTTGCCGATGAATACGTGAATTCTGCCAAGGGGACCCGGTACCCGTACTCAATGGAGCCGGCCTCGGGGCCCCAGCCCGCGTCGTCGATGTAGAGCTTGCCGCAGCGACTCTTGGTCATCCGGCCCACGGCGTATCCCTTGAGCCTTTCGAAGTTGCCCTTCAATAACTCGAAACCATCATGCGATAGCCCCACGGTGGGCGCCAACTGTCGTGCAAACGTCACGGCAGATGTCCTAGTGTGAGGACTTAGTCGTGATTCCATCGCGTTAAGGTTAGCTTAAAGGGGTTAAACAGGGCAAGGGACACGGGAGTTTATACTGGTTCGGCCCCTTACGATGAAGGTAAAGCCTAGTCTAGTTTGTAGTTGGTATTGCTAGGATTTCGATGAACGCGGAGCGAATACGCTTGATCGGGCTCTCGATCTATTCTTTCTTGTCCCTAAACCATCGCCAGGTCGTCCATTTATATACACAGGTTGACGCCCGGAGGTTTACAGAGTCCCGGCCAGCTCATAAACGTCTCCAGCTCGGTTTCTACCTTTTCTTATCTTATAACACAAGTTACACATCTTATGGCGGTTTATATCTATGGGTCATAATCCACCTTTGGGCCTTGCGCCCTCTTGTTAAATCTCCTTCAAAAAGCGACGTACTCCTTGTCCTTGTCGGCTATGATAGGAACAACTCACTATCAGTATAATCAGGCCCCTCCTTGGCAGTTTATACTCAATAGTTATATCCCCAATATTAACGGCCAAGGGCTTTGTCGAAATCCCACTTGAGCTCGGTGGCATCACCTACATTGGTATCATCGGCACCAGCAACTATGTTTATAGTATCTGTGAGTCATGAGGACTCAGCAATCTCAAAACCCACAAGATCAAGACTATTTAATCTTAAAGGTAGGATGTGGTTATAAGGTGGAGTTGCAGCAAGCACTAAGAAAGTATGGTGGCTGACATATGAGTACAAGAGTAAGGTGAGAAACTACGCAACGGACGCAGAGCTAGAAGTGATCAAGAAGTGATCCTGAACTTCTTATGTTCAAACATAACCCCATCGCGTTCTCTTCCTGAACCTCGTCGAAAAGAGACCATCACGGTTACACATGTGGTTGGTGTATTTTAATTAAGTCAAGTGTCAAGTTCACTACAACCGGATATTAACAAATTCCCATCTCCCACATAACCGCAGTCACGACTCTCGAAAGTTTAAACCCTGCAGGGGTGTCCCAACTTAGCCCATGACAAGCTCACGTTCCGTGGATACAATCCTCCATCATGGGACCCTCCGATCCGACTCAGAATCCCGGTGCACAAGACATTTCGACAATGGTAAAACAAGTCCAGCAAGACCTCCCAACGTGCCGACACCCTGATAGTAGCCGCGCGTATCTCATCTCAGGCCACAATCGGATGCGTCAAGCTACGAGTAAAACCTATCCTCGAGTTTCCTCGTGGTGGCCCTGCAGGTTGCCCGGTTTAGACCAGCACTCATCAAGAGCACTGGCCCGGGGGGGTGGTTGATTAAGTCCTCGGGTTAATTACTCCCTAATCAAATTTTAGTTTTATTCAAAGCGAACAGTCAAGAGGGGCCCATAAACCCTTAGCGTGTTAGGGACACAAAATTCAAGGAACATAACACCGGTATGATGGAAACTGAGGCGGCAAGACTGGAACAAAACACCGAGCAAAAGGCCAAGCCTTCCACCCTTTGCCAAATATATAGATGCATTAATTAAATAAGAGATATTGTGATATCCCAACATATCCATGTACCAACATGGAACAACCTGCACTGCACCTGCAACTAGCAATGATATAAGAGGGGCTGAGCAAAAGCGGTAACATAGCCAAACAATGGTTTGCTAGGAAGGTGGGATAGAGGCTTGACATGGCAATATGGGAGGTTTGATAAACAAGTGGTAGGTAGCGCGACATAGCGATACAGCGAACAACTAGGAAGCAAAGATAGAAGTGATATCAGGGGTAATGATCATCTTGCCTGCAAAGTTCTCAGGGTTGTCGAAAGCTTGCTCCTCGTAAACGTACTCGACAGGATCCTCGTTCACAAACTCGTCTCCCGGCTCTACCCAAAGAAATAACACAAGCAAGGGAACAACAATCAATCACGGTGTAGTGCACAAGCAACATGATGCAAGACATGGCATGGGATGCAAAATATGATGTGCAATGCATATGGGTACTCTGGAAGGGAAAATATGATCATGGCACTAACTTGGCAAACCAAGCATGTCACTAGATAGGTTGGGAGATTTCGGTTCAAATCGATATAAATATCACCGGAAAGGAATGCACGGTTGGCAAATGACGAGCAAAACACGAACAATGCAAAATTGCACTTAACAGCAACATAGCACTTAAGATGCATCATGAAAATATGCTACAACACTCCAACAAAAAAAGAAAACACATGGCAGTGAAGTATAGGTGAAGCTCTATAAGAACACTGAGCTACTCCTAGAACTCACTAGAACAAGTCTTAAACAGCATGGCAAAAATGCAAATGATAACAGTTTAACTAGTAAACAACATCAGGTTGCAATGTTTAGAGCTAGTAAAGTACAAGCTACAGAAACATATCATGGCAAACTTGAGCATGGCATGCTAGTACTAAAGGCAATGAACAAAACTCCCTTACTGAACTTGAGCCAAAGATCCACAGGAAAGATGGTAGGATCAATGCAAACATGGCAAGTGATATGAACAGGTTGCAAACTTAAATCGTGCATGGCAGAAACAGATTCATGATAGCAACTTTGCAAGCTTGTGAAACTCACCACAAAGCATTTCATGGCATAACAAAGCAACCAACAGTAAGAAAACACATTTATGAAGCTAAAAATGGCAAGAGAAAGGTCATAGGGTGCATGGATCACTAGCAAAACACATGGCAACAATGCATTTCCTGTTAACAGACTAATAGCAATAATATTTAGCACATCAAGAGCATGGTAATGACAAGCTAGAGCACCCCATATTTGCAAACAAAGGCATGGATGGATAGATCATTACCATATCTTCAAAACATCCTTACTGAACTACATCAAAATATGTATGGATTCACTTTTGGTAACAAGTTAACATGGCAACATAATGTAGCAGAAAAACATTGTCACTGAAATCAGCAATATCAAGTGGCCTACTTTGCATGCTTGTGCTAGTCACCACAGGGCACATAAAAATACACGGATTGCACCGCTGTAAAGATGGCATGAAGATGCTCCTAAGACATGTTCACATGATGCTCAAACGATAAACACACAAAATGATATGAAAAACACAAATCAGCAAGTTATGATAGTTTCCAGCAGATAACATCATTTAGCACTTCTGGAACGATGATTAGGGCATCAATATGGATAGTAACATGCATGCAAATGACACTAGCATGTATAGAATCACGACATTAACATTTTGACATATTATGCACGGAAAACGAAGCTACAAGCACAGAATTATGACATGGCAAAGGGGCACACCTATGATGGAAATCTAGGGTTTGTCCGGGCACACGAACCGAGGCGATGTCGAGCTTGCCGGAGATGTGGAGGTGGACGTATGTCAACGACGAGGTGGAGGCGGCCGGAGTCGACGAGGACGGCGCTAGAGGCGACGGCGACGGTGGCCGGCAACAGAGAAGGAAGGCTGCACGGGTCGATCGGCGCGGCGTCGAGGGGTGAGGTGCAGCGACGGGCGGCGGCTCGGTCCGGCGAGGGTCTGGGCGGTGCCGGTGACGCAACGGCAGGTCAGCGCAGCTGCGCCGGCGGACGAAGGTGGCGGCGGCGGACGAAGTCAGCGGGGCGCAGGAGGCTCGGGGCCCGGTCACCGCTGTACCAAGGCCACTCGACAAATCTCGGCCCATTCCGAGAATGTTTTTCTCCCGCTCACGAAATGGATCAGAGAGGTGGAACGGGTGCATTTGTGAGGGTCGGATCCCGAAACGGACAAAGGGGAAAATGACCTGGTGCATGAGACGAACATGAATGCAAATGAGATGCACATGATGACATGAGATGAAATGCATGACACAAACAAAATGTAAAACGAGGACAAAACCCAGCCATGGAGGATATAACATATAACATTGCCGAAAATGGCAAGAGTTGGAGTACAATTATGGAATGTTACATCTGGGACGTTACATGAAGATGCTGGGTAGTGGCGGTATCCTCACTATGGCCGGGGACACCAAGGAAGCCTTGTCGGCCCTCCTGCTCGCCTTTAGGGCCGCGGCTGCTGCGCGGCCAGTTGATGAAGAAGCCCCGGAGGCTCCGAGGGCTATGCCAGCAAAGAAGAAGCAGTTGTTCTAACAACATCGCACCAAGATGAAGCAAGTATCAGTTGATGAGGACGGGGCGTCGGGCGCTACCTTCACCATAGGTGCCAGCCTCCCTTCACATCAAGAGGAGGCATTAGTCATCTTCTTACGCAAGAACAAGGATGTGTCCGCATGGGATCCTATGGATCTGGTCGGGATCCAAAGGGGAATAATCGAGCATCCCCTAAGGGTATGCCCAAACGTACGCCTAGTGAAGCAAAAGGCGCGGCGGCAGTCCACAGAAAGGCAGTTGTTCATTGTCCAGGAGATTTGCAAACTGCAAGAAGCCGGCGTCATTCGGGAGGTGCTGTACCCGGAATGGCTGGCGAACCCAGTTGTCGTCTCCAGGAAGGGCGCGAAGGAACACATGTGCGTCAACTTCACCAACCTCAACAAGGCTTGCCTCCGATACGTCTCCAACGTATCTATATTTTTTTATTGTTCCTTGCTATTATATTATGTGTTTTGGATGCTTAATGTGCTTTAATATGCTCTTTTATATTATTTTCGGGACTAACCTATTAACCGGAGGCCCAGTGCCAGTTTCTATTTTTTTGCCTATTGTAGTGTTACGCAGAAAAGGACTATCGAACAGAATGAAACCTTCGTGATGATCTTTCTTGGACCGAAAGGAAACCTGGAGACTTGGAGTGGAAGTCTGGAACTTCGTGAGGCAGCCACGAGATAGGAGGGTGCGCCCAGGGGGTAGGCATGCCCCCCACCGTCGTGGGCCCCATGGAGGTCCATCGACGTACTTCTTTCGGCTATATATACACTTATACCCTAGAAACATTATGGGGGCCACGAAACCACTTTTCCACCGCCGCAACCTTTTGTACCCGTGAGATCCCATCTGGGGGCCTTTTCCGGCAATCTGCCGGAGGGGGAATCGATCACGGAGGCCTTCTACATCAACACCATAGCCTCCCCAATGAAGCGTGACTGGTTTACCATAGACCTTCGGGTCCGTAGTTATTAGCTAGATGTCTTCTTCTCTCTCTTTAATCTTCAATATAAAGTTCTCCTTGATGTTCTTGGAGATCTATTCGATGTAATAATCTTTTGCGGTGTGTTTGCCGAGATTCGATGAATTGTGGGTTTATGAACTTGATTATCTATGAATACCATTTGGTTCTTTTTTGAATTCTTATATCCATGATTTGATATCTTTGCAAGTCTCTTTGAATTATCTGTTTAGTTTGGCCTACTAAATTGATCTTTCTTGCAATGGGAGAAGTGCTTAGCTTTGGGTTCAATCCTGCGGTGTCCTTTCCCAATTACAGTAGGGGCAGCAAGGCACGTATTGTATTGTTGCCATTGAGGATAAAAAGATGGGGTTTATGTCATGTTCCTTGAGTTTATCCCTCTATATCATGTCATCTTTCTTAAAGTGTTACTCTGTTCTTATGAACTTAATACTCTAGATGCATGCTGGATAGCGGTTGATGTGTGGAGTAATAGTAGTAGATGTAGAATCGTTTTGATCTACTTGACACTGACATGATGCCTATATTCATGATCATTGCCTTAGAATTCCTCATAACTATGCACATTTCTATCAATTGCTTGGCAGTAATTTGTTCACCCACTGTAATACATGCTGTCATGAGAGAAGCCACTAGTTAAACCTAGGGCCCCTGGATCTCTTTCTTATTGTATTGCATCTCTTTTATTTTACATCACATCTCGTTTACTATTTTGCAATCTTTACTTTCCAATCTTACAACAAAATACCAAAAATATTTATCTTATTATCTCAACCAGATCTCACTTTCACAAGTGACCGTCAAGGGATTGACAACCCCTTTATCATGTTGGTTGCGACGTACTTGATTGCTTGTGCAGGTACTAGGTGACTTGTGTGTTGTCTCCTACTAGATTGATACCTTGGTTCTCAAAAACTGGGGAAAAAATACTTACGCTAGTTTGCTGCATCACCCTTTCCTCTTTAAGGGAAAACCAACGCATGCTCAAGAGGTAGCAGCCGCCAAGACCCCTTCCCGCTTCTGCGCATCGATCAGATCTTCGACTCCACCGCCGAGTGCGACCTGCTGTGTTTTCTGGATGCCTTCTCAGGCTATCACCAAATCAAGATGTTGATAAGACGGCTTTCCTGACCCTATGCGGAGTGTATTGCTACACCTGCATGTCGTTCGGGCTGTGTAACTCTAGAGCAACTTTCCAGCGGATGATGATAAGACGGCTTTCCTGACCCTATGCGGAGTGTATTGCTACACCTGCATGTCGTTCGGGCTGTGTAACTCTAGAGCAACTTTCCAGCGGATGATGCTCATCGCTCTAGGCCAGTAGCTCGGGAGGAATGATGAGGCATATGTTGACGATATAGTGGTGAAATCTCGGGAGGCAAGGACTCTCATTGAAGACCCGGAGATAACATTTGCCAGCTTGCGCAAGGTGGATCTATGGCTCAATTCAGAGAAATGCGTGTTTGGTGTCCCCTCCGGCAAGCTACTGGGCGTTCTCGTGTCTCATAGGGGAATCGAGACCAACCCCGAGAAGGTCAAGGCCATAGAAGGGATGAGCCCGCCACAAACCGTCAAGGAGATGCAGAATCTGGCGGGCTATGTGACCTCACTAGGGCGCTTCATCTCCAAGCTGGGGGAGCGCGCCCTCCCATTCTTCAATCTAATGAAAAACAAGGGACCATTCGAGTGGACTCCGGAGGCTGACGCGACGTTCCAAGACCTCAAGAAGTACCTCCCCAGCCCGCCGGTGATGGTGGCGCCATGCCCCCTTGAGCCGCTGGTCCTCTGTCTGGCTGCCACCCCTCACTCGGCCAACGCGGCACTGGTGGCAGTCCGGGAGGAACGCCCGGCCAAGGACTCTCAAAGCAGCACCCAGCAGCTGGCTGGAAGGCGCCGGCTCCAGCGCTCCTGAGGCCTCGGCCACCCCAGCAGAAGACCAAGCTCATCAGGACGGAGCTCCTGAGGCCCTGACTGCCTTGACCGGCAACCAATCTCCTGAGGCCGCCGGGCCTGAGGAGGTGCAAGGCGTCACCCACACTTCCGCCCTCGTTGAGAACCCAGTGTATTTCGTCAGCACAGTGTTGCACGATGCATGGGCGTGCTACCCCATGCCGCAAAAGCTCTTGCTCGCGCTCCTCATGGATTCACGCAAGTTGTGCCACTACTTTCAAGGACACCCTATCAAGGTCGTCTCAGCTTACCAGCTGGAGAGGGTGCTCAGGAGCCCCAATGCGGCAGGAAGGGTGGCAGAATGGAACATCGAATTGCAGGCATTCCACTTGGATTTCAGCGCCAATAGATTCATCAAGGGCGCCACACTCGCCGACTTCATGGTGGAATGAACCGACGCCCCCAGCCCCGTAGCAAGAGAGTACCGAACCCTCTCACTAGGGTGCGAGGCACTAGACGGCTGGGTCATGTACTTCGACGGCTCTTTCGCGTGTCAGGGCGCGGGGGCTGGCGCCGTGTTCATCTTGCCCACCCAGGTCAAGCTCTACTATGTCGTGCAGCTCTCTTTGGAGCTACGGTTATTTAGTTATGAATTAAAGCATTTTAGCATGACATAGGAGCAAATTTAAACAAACAGCATTTTAAACATTTCAAACATGCATGAAAGTGGCATATTATGAAACTAGATGAAATTCTAAACATTTTACATATAAAGTTTGTTTTAATCCGATGCATGGTTAATTAGTTAGGATATGCATGAAGTGCAAGGGTGTTTCTGCAAAACTGGCGGTCTATGGAAAAATCGCTAAATTCGCCCCGATGGAAAAAATAGTATATGGGCCGAATCCGAGATGGACGGGGCTCACCTAGCTGGGCTCGGCCCAGGTCAGTGGTGGATCCGGTCGGCGGGATCTGCGCCGTGGGGAAGCCCACGTGGCCGGTGGCGCTGGAGATGGGGCCCACATGGGGAGGCGCTGCAAGCGGGCGAGCTCGTCCCTGGCTCTGCGAAGAAGACGACAGCGGTGGATGGAAGAACTCTGCCGGGATCTGGGACTCCGGTGACATGGGAAGACGGCGGGTGTAAGTGCATCTAGTGCCACCCCTAGTTGGTTTTGGAGTATGGACGACAAACCTAGTTGAGGGACTAATGTGTTTGTGAGAATTGCAGGACAACACAGGTAGAAGTCCCTCATTGATTCGGTTTTCCTACCAGAGATGACCCCTAAAAATATATGAAGACATTGATGTCGAAGGTGGTATATGAAGATATTCACATTGAAGACTATGACAAGAGAAGACATTGCATCAAGCCTATGGAGCTCGAAGACTAAGATCTTTCGTAGTTCTTTTTCTTCTTTGTTGAGTCATAGGAACCACCGTACTGTTAAGTGGGGTCCAAGAAAACCAGTCAAATGACTAAAGTGATGCTTAACCAAAACCTATGTCTTCGATTGAAGACTATGAGAGCGAATCTTGTCCAGAGTCGGACAAGTCAGCTTTGCTTGTAGCCCAAGTAAAGTTGTCGTGTGAGTTTGAAATCTTACCATTGGAACACGTGTGAGTTCCTTAGTGACCCAGGGTCATTTCGGACAAATCAGGCCGGGTTGCCTAGTGGCTGTAAATAGCCCACCCCCTACAACCATAAACGGTTGGCTCCTCAGAGTTAGTGTACAGCTTTTGTCGTTTGAGAGCAACCCACCTCGAAGCCTTTGAGAGAGAATTCCTTGCGAGGATAAAGCCCTAACCACCCAGAGCCAAAGAGAGTTAGGCATCACTTAAGTCTTCTTGTCTGTGTGATCTGAAGACTTATTACACTTGAGGACTGTGAACCCTCCAGCCGGTTAGGCGTCGCGTTCTGAGCATCCAAGAGACATTGTGGATCGCCGGTGAACGAAGTCTGTGAAGGTTTGGGATTCTACCTTGAAGACTTACCAGAGTGATTGGGCGAGGTCTGTGTGACCTTAGCTCAAGGGGAATACGGTGAGGACTGGGTGTCCTAAGCTGCGTGTTCAGGACTGGGTGTCCGGGACTATGTGTCCTCAGGTTTAAATACCTAGCCGCCCTAACCAGACGTACAGTTGTCACAGCAACTGGAACTGGTCCAAAAAATCATTGTCTTCAACGAGTCACTGGTTTCATCCTTCCCTTCCCTTTACTTACTGTTGGTCCTTGTGAAGTCATTGTATGATTGCACTATCTTTTGTCTTCACTTAGTGACTGCGTGTTCTGTTTGGCTTCATAATATCTTCCTACCTGATCCTTAAAATCTAGCTACTATTAGTCATTGTGCTTTCACTTCATTGAATACTTGACTATGGTTTGCCTAGTGTAGTCTACCTTCCGATGCATGGTAATAGGTTTATTTCTATCGTTTGTCTTCGAAACTTCCACGTTTTGAAGACTTTCATAAAAATCGCCTATTCACCCCCTCTCTAGTCGATATAACGTACTTTCAATTGGTATCAGAGCAAGGTACTCCCTTGTTCTGTGTGATTCAGTTTAACCACCTGGAGTTTTAGCTATGTCGACTGCAGGGATAATTAAAGTATCTGATGTGTGCCCCGTCTTCGATGGAACTGAATATCCCTACTGGAAGAATAAGATGCGCATGCATCTTGAAGCCATTGACGTCGACCTATGGTATGTCGTCAAGAACGGTGTTCCCAAGGCTGGAGAAGGTGTCACTGCTGCTGACGTCAAGAAGTTCGTTCAACTGGACTCTACTGCCAAGAATATCATCTGTGGTCATCTGACCAAAGGACAGTATGGCCGCGTGAGTGCTTTGGAAACATCTAAGCTAGTCTGGGACTGGCTCTCCAAGGTCAACGAAGGTGTCTCAACCCAGAGAGATCAGAGAATCAGTGTCCTTCGCAACCTCTTCAACCGCTTCAAGAGAAATGACAATGAGAATGTCCAACTCACATTTGATCGACTCACTGACATCACAAATGAGCTTCAAGCCCTCGCCACTACTGAGATCACCAAGCATGAAGTCGTCAAGACACTCCTGAGATCACTTGACAGTTCGTTTGACACCCTAGCCCTGATGATTCAAGAACGTCCTGATTTCAGGACACTCGATCCATCTGACATACTTGAGAGGCTCAACACACATGAGTTTCAGCTTTCTGAGAAAAGAGATATCTACGGTCCAAACTATGGGTGAACTCGTGCCTTGAAGGCAAAAGCTGTCTCCTCATCTGAAGAAGAATCTGACAGCAGTTCTGATGACCCTGAAGACATCGGAAAGGAACTTGCTATGCTTGTGAAGAAGTTCCAAAAATTCACCAAGAAGAAAGGCTTCAGAAAGTCTTCACGATCAAGCTCAAGGAATGATGAAGCTTCTGCTCATGACTACAAGAAGAAAACATGCCACAAGTGCAAGAAAACGGGCCACTTCATCTCTGAGTGTCCGCAGTGGGACAATGAGAACAAAAAGAAGAAGAAGAAGAGCAAGGAATATGACTTTGACGACAAGAAGAAGAAGAAATACTCAAAGTCTTCTTCCAAGTCTTCCTCAAAGTCTTCATCACACAAGAAGAGCTCATCTGGCAAGGCACGTGCGTTTGTTGGCAAGGAAATGGATTCAGAGGAGGAGTCCGCTTCTGAGGAGGCGGAGGTGGAGTCTGAGGAGGAGTCCGATTCTGGCGTTGCAAGTCTGGCTACAGCATACGTTGCCAAGTCCATCTTCAACACTGAAGACAATGACTTCATCACCGACACCGATGCAAATGACAAGGACTACTCCGCTCCTACCTACTGCTTCATGGCACGCGGTGCCAAGGTAAACACACGCACTACTCACTATCAAACATCTAGTGAAGATGACTCTGATTGTGGTTCAAGACCCAGCTACAAAACACTTGCTAAAATTGCAACTGAACAACAGAAAGCTATGGAACATATTCAAAAACTGTTAGACAAAAGCGATGATCTGTTAGGCGCTGAAATGACTCGATCTGAGTCCTTAATTGAAGACATAAAAAATCTTCACGTTAAGTATGAGGAACTTGAAAGTCGTCATGAAACGCTCTCAACAACTCATGAAAAGCTTTCCTATGATTATCTTCAAAGGAAGCAAGATCTTGAGAAATTGAGAGCGGCTCATGAAGATCTTCAAAAGGAAAACGAGTCACTTCGCGCCGAACAGATCAGTTCCGCTCAGGAAGGATTTGAACCACCATGTCTTAAATGCATTGAGCGTGATAATGCTACTTCTGTTGCTGAATGTTCTACTGCTGCCACTGTTGCAATATCTTCAACTGTTGATGTGGTAACTAACCCCTCTGCTGAGGATACCACTGCTATTGCTGATGAGAATGCTAGGTTGAAAACATTGCTTGAAACAGGGATGTACAAAAGTCTTAAAGGGCATCAGACACTATGTGATGTCCTCAAAAGGCAGATTCTGAACCAAAACCCAAGGAAAGAGGGTGTTAGGTTCGTAAGGAAAATGAATGTTGATGGCTCTTACTGGAAACCTGAGCAGTACCCCAAAACCACATGGGTTGCTGCAAAGGAACCTTCAGCAGATCCATCCAATCTATCTGACTTCACTTGCGCTAACCCCATTGTCATTGATGAATCCTTTGATGCAAACTATAAACTGTTTAAGAATCAGAATGGTGAATTGTTTGCCAGGTATATTGGTACTAACTGCAGGAATGGGCTGCCTATGAAGAAGATCTAGGTGCTGAAAAAGTGTTTGGAAAATCTTCCTGTGACTGTCATCATGACACCACAGGTGAAGAAGACAAACCCCAGACCATAGGCTTCATACGGTCCAAAGGCTTCATACAGACAGAGGACTCACCTGAGTCGCACTAACACAAATGTTTTGCAGGGAAACTATACTCAGGCCTATGAATATGAGCGCGGTTCATCGAACCGCCATGTTCATCGAACCGCCATGTTCATAAGACCAAGAACTATTCTGCTTATTCTTATGAGTACTATTGTCCGTCTGCAAGACTTTTTGCTAGGGCTCCAAAGCCAAAGTTCTCAGACGCTGCACTTATACTTATTGCTTCTAAGCCACCCTTGAAGATGTGGGTGGCTAAGAAAGCTTAACTCTCTTTTGCAGGGAAAGGTCTCCAGCAGAAAACCAAAATCGTCTGACGCTATTGTTGGGGACCTTAAACATCTTGTAGGGCGCAAGATCAAATGCCCGAATGGTCTTACTATGTACTTCGTTCCTGAATCGCTTGCTACTCTCCCTATCAGTCCTAATCTGGACCTAAGCTTTCATAACCCACTGGTTCGTCAAATGTTTTTGCTTCACAATTCTCTTCGTGAAGCCTATCCCCCTAACTGCACTGTAGGGTACGACACCAGCGTCTTTAGAATGGATTATTGATAGTGGGTGTACCAATCACATGACTGGCAAAAGAAGCCTTCTTATGGACTCAACCTTACGTCCATCCGACAAGAGTCACATCACATTTGCTGACACTGGTAAAAGTAAGGTATTGGGTCTAGGTAGAGTTGCAATCTCAAAGGATCAACACATGGATAAAGTCATGCTTGTTGAATCCCTTGGCTTCAACTTAATGTCTGTCTCAATGCTTTGTGATTTGAACATGATCGTAATATTTGGAAAATATCGTTGCCTTGTTCTAATGGATCTGACAAGTCTCTAGTGTTTGAAGGGTATCGGAAAGATGATTTGTACGTGGTAGATTTCTCAGCAGGACCACAACTTGCCATATGTCTTCTAGCAAAAGCTTCAGAATGCTGGCTCTGGCATCGGAGGCTAGGGCATGCTGGCATGAGGAACCTCCACACCCTTGCAAAGAAGAAGCATGTCATAGGCATCGAGGGCGTCAAGTTCAAGAAAGATCACTTATGCGGTGCCTGTGAAGTAGGAAAGATGACGAGGGCCAAACATCCCTCGAAGACAACCATGACAACTACTCGACCCTTCGAACTGCTCCACATGGATCTTTTCGGTCCCACTCATTACTCAACTCTTACTACTACTGCTTGTCTCTATGGCTTTGTCATTGTTGATGATTATTCTAGATATACTTGGGTGCACATAATCCTCTACAAGACTGAAGTGCAGGATGTCTTCAGACGCTTCGCCAATCGAGCAATGAACAACTATGGCGCCAAGATAAAGCACATCAGAAGTGACAATGGCACTGAATTCAAGAACATTGGCCTTGATACATATCTTGATACTTTGCGCATCACACATGAATTCTTAGCCCCGTACACGCCATAGCAGAATGGCGTCGTCGAATGCAAGAACAGAACACTCATTGAGATGGCCCGAACGATGCTTGATGAATACAAGACTCCAAGAAAATTCTGGCCTAAAGCCATTGATACTGCATGCCATACAATCAATCGTTTTTATCTTCACAAGCTTCTGAACAAGACATCTTATGAGCTCCTTACTGGAAAGAAGCCAAATGTCAGTTACTTCAGAGTATTTGGCGCCAGGTGCTGGATCAAGGATCCACATCACACTTCAAAATTTGCACCAAAAGCACATGAGGGTTTTATGCTTGGATATGGAAAGGATTCACACTCATACAGAGTCTTCAATCTCTTTCATTATAAAGTGGTTGAAACAGTGGATGTGCGGTTCAATGAGACTAACGGTTCACAAAGAGAGCACCTGCCAAACGTGCTAGATGAAGTTCCATCCAGTGAATCAATCAAACTAATGGGAACTGGAGAAATCATACCCTCTGAAGCTCAACCTGAAGAGGAACTTATCATATCCGCACCTGATCAACCTGAAGACAATGCTCAGCCTGAAGACAATCCCTCTAACAATGACAATGATCAGCAAGAGCAAAATCTTCGCCCTATACATCCTCGTGTTGCCAATGAAGTGCAGATTGAGAGAATAATTGATAGCATCAATGCACCTAGTCCGCTCACTCGTTCAAGGGCAACTCAGCTAGCAAATTTCTGTGGGCACTTCGCATTCGTCTCAATAACAGAACCCAAGAAAGTTGAAGAAGCCTTCATGGAACCTGAATGGATTCAAGCTATGCAAGAAGAGCTTCAACAGTTTGAGCTGAATAATGTATGGGAACTGGTTAAGAGTCCTGACCCTCGGAAGCACAATATAATAGGCACCAAATGGATATACCGCAACAAGCAAGATGAGCATGGCCAAGTTGTCAGAAACAAAGCTCGTCTCGTTGCTCAAGGATATACTCAAGTGGAAGGCATTGACTTCGATGAAACATTTGCTCCCGTGGCTCGACTTGAAGCCATACGCATACTGCTGGCCTATGCAAATCATCATAACATACTTCTATATCAAATGGATGTGAAGAGCGCTTTTCTCAATGGCAAGATTGAAGAAGAAGTGTATGTTGCACAACCGCCTGGCTTTGAAGATCCAAAACATCCTGACATGGTATACAAGCTCAACAAGGCACTGTATGGCCTCAAACAAGCCCCTCGGGCTTGGTATGACACACTCAAATACTTCCTGAAGAGCAAAGGCTTCATACCTGGTTCCCTCGACCCCACTCTCTTCACGAAGACATATGATGGTGAACTGTTTGTGTGCCAAATATATGTGGATGACATTATCTTCGGCTGCACCAATCAGAAGTACAGTGAAGAGTTTGGATATATGATGCAAGAGCAATATCAGATGTCCATGATGGGAGAGCTGAAGTTCTTCCTCGGTCTTCAAATACGACAGCAACGCAACGGCATCTTCATATCTCAAGAGAAGTATCTCAAAGATTGCCTGAAGAAGTTCGGTATGCAAGACTGCAAAGGCTTCACGACGCCAATGCCAGCCAAACATCATCTGGGTCCTGACGACAATGGTAAAGAGTTCGATCAAAAGGTATACCGCTCCATGATTGGTTCTTTACTTTATCTATGTGCATCTAGGCCAGATATTATGCTTAGTGTTTGCATGTGTGCTCGATTCCAAGTGGCACCAAAGGAGTCGCATCACTTAGCTGTGAAGCGAATTCTTCGATATTTGGCTCACACCCCAACTCTAGGATTATGGTATCCAAAGGGCTCAGAGTTTGATCTGGTTGGATTCTCGGATGCTGATTATGCTGGTGACAAGGTGGATCGCAAGTCTACATCAGGCACATGTCACTTTCTGGGACGATCACTTGTATGTTGGTCTTCAAAGAAGCAGAACTGTGTATCTCTCTCCACTGCTGAATCTGAATACATTGCTGCTGGATCTTGCTGCGCTCAGCTTCTGTGGATGAAGCAAACACTCAAGGACTATGGCATTCATCTGAAGCAAGTGCCACTCTACTGCGACAACGAAAGCGCCATCAAGATTGCCAACAACCCAGTTCAGCACTCGAAGACAAAGCACATTGAAATTCGTCATCACTTTCTCAGAGATCATGTTGTGAAGGAAGATATTGATATCATACACGTCAACACTGAAGAGCAATTGGCAGATATCTTCACCAAGCCCTTGGATGAGAAGAGATTTTGCAAGTTACGGTGTGAGCTAAATATCTTGGAATCCTCAAATGTCCTGTGATCAGGCACACATCCTAACACTTATGCATATTGATGACTTAGATGTGCAACACACGAAGTAAGTATATCTTCAATCAATGAAGACGTACATTCTAAGTGTGAATACATTAATGTGGAATTTGACTTCAGAGCGCCACGATAATTGTGCGCCGTGTCTGGGTCTAATACTTCCTATACGGTGGGTAACGCCACCACCAAATGTTCTGTTTGAAGTGTTTCACTCATGGCGTTACATTTGCTATGTCTTCACATTTGGTTTGGCTTCAATCTCAACATGTCTTCATGATTATCTTCACTATGTTGATTATATATATATATATATATACCCACTAGTGTTCTGTCCTCTACAACATTCACTTATAGCTATGTCTTCTTGCTGAATCTTTTGAAGTGAATGTGATCGGACCCTAACCTTTCTATGCTTTCTATCTCAAACTCTATCTCTCCAAATCATATGCATTCTATTGAAACTGTCGAATGTCTTCTCTGCATCCTTGTCAGCAAAAGATACAGAGACAAACATCAAGTCTGTTTTCAATGCTCATTCCTTCACCTGAAACCCGGAGAAGTGGGAACGACCACCCGACAATCCAGGGGTGCATGGGACGTGGAACGACCCCCAATATGTTGCATGATGGCCACATGTTCCTCAGATGTGAATCGCCAGGGGCACCTGTGTAATAACACTGAGCCGCCCCTGTCCCTATAAATACACGCCTCACCACAGTCATTATCTCTTCTTCCACTCTCGCACGAATCCTAGCGCCACCACTAGCCCTCGAGGCCGCCGCCGACGAAGCGCTTCGCTGTCGCAACCTCTCCGACGCCTTCTTCACGCCGACCGCGGACATCGTCCTCTCCGCCGTCTCCATAGGTGTCCTCCATCGCCAAGTTAGGGCATGGACGATCGAACTGCTCGGCCTCCTCTTCCACTCCGTCTAGCAGTTCTACGTGTGGTAAATAAAACTTCCTTTTTACGGCCCCTTTGATCCTGTAGATTCGTCACTTTCTACCACAAGTGGTTTTTGTTCACACATGTTGGATCCACTTCAAACTGCATCTCATAATATGCCTAGTATATTCACTTATGCTTCACAAAGTAGTTAGATTCCTCACTTGTACTGATCCGTGGATTCGTACAAATCTGGAACCAACTCCTTATCTATGAATGAATGTCTTTGCACGATGAGGTCAATGTCTTCTAAACTGATTTATCTTCAAAATCTTCTGAGAATGCATATGACCTCTTCCCCTTCCCTCACACCTTAATGCTATCACAGGTACATGTCCGTGGGAGAATCCCTTGGTTCTCATAGTCTGCATTCATTTGCAGAATTCTTACAGTATCACATAAATTCTCCCGAAGCCAGTTCCTGTCTGTCCAGCAAGCGAAAGCCTTTGAAGCCTTTGAACATATTGAAGCCGTTCAGTTTAAAGTTCATGGCTTCAGAGAAATCAGCAAGGAAGGGTGGCAGAAAGCGTCGAGGAGAAACATCAAGAGATCTGCCCGATGACCTCTCAGAGCTGTACAAGATAGATCCTGAAGAGGATTACAATCAGCGCAAGACACGAATCCAATGGATTTGACGCTATTGGGCAGAACAGTGGTTCAAGTACAGATTTGTGACAAAGGAATATGCTGAAAAGAATGCCATCAAGCGACCATGGGGATACATCCTCTACAAAAATCTTCAACCCAGGACCAGAGATGAAGCCATTGAACAAGGCTTCTATCCCTGCATGGTCCGTGGACCACAGCCTGCGGATGCTGACCCATCGTCACTGCTATGGTGTTGTGACGACAATCTGTTTAAGCGCAACTTCCAGTTTGCCCAGAACTCAGCGAAGCAGAACAAGAAGTCTTTGGGATTAGACTTCAACCCCGGTCCCTCTGCTCCCCGTGCCGATGGAACTCGTGAAGCTGAACCCAATCTTCATGGGCCCTTCTACAACTTGGAAGGTCTCATCACTCACATCGTGGTTCAAGGGACAGCCGTGAATGAGCCTGCAGATGACGCTGAATCAGATGAAGCGCCTGCAGTGCCGAAGCCAAAGAAGTTGAAGCAGCCTAAAGCTTCAAACCCTGCCTCTGCACCAAAAATCTCACGGGTGAAGCCACTGGCCACTGCACCTCCTGAAGACAGTGTGCAGTCTGAAGATTTGTCATGCATCTCCAAGCCCCAGAAGGTCAAGATGCCTCTACCACACACCGGCCAAGAACTGACTGCTGCTGCCATTCTGCGAAACGATGCCATTGATCTATGCAGTGATGAAGATCTTGCAGATGACGCTCTTGAGCAACTCATCAAGAGCAAAGAAGAAGCAGAAATCTTCAATGATCTGCCTCTCTTTGACGTGACAATCATCCACAACTTCATTGATGAGTGGTTTGACACGCCCAACATCAGCTTCGAAGATCTGCAGCTACCCATTGGCCTCAGTGTCGCCTTCCATGGTGCCATTGCTTCAGAATTGGCTATCGCCCAGCGCATTGTTGAACTGAAGCAAAAGACTGACTTTGAGAAAGCTCAGTTCAAGAAGCATATGGCCAAGCTCAGCGTGCAAGAGGTGAAAAACTTCAAGATTATGCTGCACGAGCTCAAAGAAGCCTTTCTCAAGAAACGCGCAGAAGCTCAGGGTTCTCGTGAGCGCATGAAGAGCCTGGCTGACAAGTGTTTACAAGGCTACAACCAGGCTGAGAGACGCAAGGCCCTTGGGCGTCCGGGCATTGATCCCAGGATGGCTGCCAAGCAGAAGAAGAAGCCCACTGTGGCCGAAACCAACGCACCAAGGCAGGAAGCAGATCCCATTGTCTTCCCAACTAGCATGACTGGCTCGAAGCCAAAGGCTCGGTCAACCGCTTCAGAGCTGAAGAAGATGAGGACTGCTGAGGCTGAAGCAAGGAAATGGAAACATCCTGAAGCCTCTGCTACTACCCCCTCCAAGAAGAAGAGGAAGACCAAGAAGGAACGGGCTGCTCCCACAGAGCCCTTGATTATTGAACCCATCTCCATGGTTCGCCCTGACGCTGAACCTCAAGAGCACCAACTGACTGTCCATGAGCCTGCTTTCACAGGGGTTCATGAAGCTGAAGACTTTCCAGCAGCTGATCCCATCGCTGCTGAAGACATTGGTCACCATGACCATGTTGAAGATGATGCAGTTCTTCCTCAGCTCGAGCACCAACAGGTATCATCGCGTGTGCTAACGCACAATGAGCTCATCAGCATTGGTCGTCCTCTGACGCCAATTGCTCAGGATGCATCATGGGCTGATCACCCACAAGCGCAAGAAGAGGAAGACTTTGAGGCCCAGCCAACTCCAACTCCACAAGCGCCGCCAGCGTTACACAGGCTTCGCAAAGGACCAAGGCCTCCAGTCTTTGAGTCTGAAGCTAATACTGCTAAAGACATTCCAGCTGCATCAGCCGATGAAGAAGAAACCCCAAAAGCTGCTACTCCCCCGTCCCACCAAGAAGATGTTCTCGAGGAGAACGTGACAGTGACCGACCCTCCAGCTCATCAAGTGGAGGTTGAGAATCTTGAGGCTGCCACTGACGCCACTGCCGCTGTCATGGCTGAAGCCAATGTGGAGCCTACACCAACAAAAGCACCGGAAGTCAGCGAAGCAAATGATGCTACCACTTCTGTTCTTGCGCCTGCTACTAGTCGTCAGTTTGACTATCATGTTGAGCATAGGCCTTAGGTACAGAAGCCAATCCCAAGATTGCCCAGGTTTCTAGGTCCTATATCAGCACCTGGATCCTTCAATGTCAATGGCTTCAAAGCAGACAACACTTTCTTCAATAGCTCCAGGAACCCCTACTCAAGGGAAAGAATATCTTCTGATCGCTTCTGGAGCTATCCATAGCGAAGCTATTACTCCTGCATTCTATACAATCAAGGTCGCATCTTCCCACATAAGCGTCTTGACATTGAAGCAATAGCTGGTCTGCCCTGTCTGGAAGAAGCTCTGGATTGCTTCAAAGAAGTTGGATTGCTGCCGTTTGTCACCGACCAAGAGCACTGGAATGAAGAGTTGTTGCTCTAGTTCTATGCCACACTTCACATCCGTGGGTACAACAGAGATCCGAAGACTTGGGTCCTGGAGTGGATGACAGGAAATGTTCATCACGAAGCCAAAGCCTTTGATATCATTGAGCTCACTGGTCTGCCCACTCCTGGCGATCTCTACGAACATGGCTGTCAGCTTCACAGTGAAGCCGTGGAGAGCATCTTTCAGAAGCCTGAACCTAACATGAGTCAGATGCTCAGTATGATGAAGCCATTGCCCCAAGATGCTGCATATCCCAAGGAATTCTTTGTTGAAGACCTTGAGTATCTGCCCAGGACTATTTATCACATCATAAGGCGAACTCTCTGGCCCATCAAAGGACATTCTCCACATGCCAAGCTTGAAGGTGCAATGAAGACTTTGGTCTTCTATATTCTTCATGGCAAATGCTTCAATGCACAGGACTTCTTCATCCGCCAACTTGCTGCATCAGGCTCTGATCTTTTTGGCTTGAAGCTCTACGCTCCATGGATAATGCGGCTGATTAAACTTCACTCCGCTATCTCATATCAGCCATCTGCTCGCAATCATCGGATCTTTCTGCCTGATGTGGATATGTCTGTTGAAGCCATTTATCCTGAGCCTGCCAAGGAACCTCTAAGTCCTCAGAATGTGGAGCATCAAAGTTTTTCTCAGAACATTGAAGGAGTTGAAGCTGTCACTCATGTGTATCCTTTGGCTGGAACTACACGTGCACCACATCCTGCCCTTACTGAAGCCATCGATAGCACAATTGCCCAACGACCCAAGAAGCGCACTCGTGTTCTCAATGACCGAGAGCTTCTGGTGGCTCTTCATCAGAAACAGGATAGGCATCATGACTGGCTGAAGCGCCAAATGCAAAGCCTCTTGGTGGATGTCAACCGCATTCGCAATCTTGCCACCAAGAATGCCTTTGTTGCCCATGAAACCTCTCAACGCACATGGAAAGGGCTGATGCTGATGTGCTCTGAATATGATCTTCAAGAGGATGGCTTCTCCGAACGCTTCAAGTTTGACTCCACACCTCCTCGAAGAGAAATGCTGCGACGAACTCCATCTCTTGAAGACTCTGAGTTCTCTTCCTCTGCTGCAACTGTGAATGCCAGAGTGATCAAGGACGAAGACAATGCTACTTCACCGCCACCTCCTTTAGCACGCTTTGACACTGCTCCAAGTTCTTCTGCACCCCGAACACCACCGACGACCCTGCTGCTTCACCTACTCTTCATGGGAATGAGTAGATGCTCTATGTCTTCAAACCTTTTTGGTCCTTACTGACAAAAGGGGGAGAAGCATATGAGTTTTATAGTCTTCAAGCGGGTCCATATGGGCGGTTGCTTTATATTTTGCTTCGTGTTTACAACTCTCGTTTTGATACATTTGGTTCTTTGAGTTGTAACACTTAAACTCGATGGTCGTCTGCTACTTATTTGCCACTTTGTGATGCGATGATAAATTCCGCATGTGCGACGATAAATTTCGCACTTAGATCATTTTGCAGACGTCCATTTTCCATTATGCATATCATTATCTTCACATACCTTCTCATGCATAATGAATTGTCATCATAAGTTGAAGCGGATCTCCACGAGTACAACCTGCCATGTGCATTTGCATTCTAAAAGCAAATTACTTATATGCACATCTTCAGGGGGAGCCCTTGCAGATTATGAAGACAATTCTTTATAATTTTGCAATTTCACATATTATATTCCCCGTTGAGAACTTCAACTAGTTTGTCATCAATCACCAAAAAGGGGGAGATTGTAAGTGCATCTAGTGCCACCCCTAGTTGGTTTTGGAGTATTGACGACAAACCTAGTTGAGGGACTAATGTGTTTGTGAGAATTGCATGACAACACAGGTAGAAGTCCCTCATTGATTCGGTTTTCCTACCAGAGATGACCCCTAAAAATATATGAAGGCATTGATGTCAAAGGTGGTATATGAAGATATTCACATCGAAGACTATGACAAGAGAAGACATCGCATGAAGCCTATGGAGCTCGAAGACTTAGATCTTTTGTAGTTCTTTTTCTTCTTTGTTGAGTCATAAGAACCACCGTACTGTTAAGTGGGGTCCAAGAAAACCAGTTAGAATGACTGAAGTGATGCTTAACAAAAACCTATGTCTTCGAGTGAAGACTATGAGAGTGAATCTTGTCCAGAGTCGGACAAGTCAGCTTTGCTTGTAGCCCAAGTAAAGTTGCCGTGTGAGTTTGCAATCTGACTGTTGGAACACGTGTCAGTTCCTTAGTGACCCAGGGTCATTTCGGACAAATCAGGTCGGGTTGCCTAGTGGCTATAAATAGCCCACCCCCTACAACCATAAACGGTTGGCTGCTCAGAGTTAGTGTACGGCTTTTGTCATTTGAGAGCAACCCACCTCGAAGCCTTTGAGAGAGAATTCCTTGCGAGGATAAAGCCCTAACCACCCAGAGCCAAAGAGAGTTAGGCATCACTTAAGTCTTCTTGTCTGTGTGATCTGAAGACTTATTACACTTGAGGACTGTGAATCCTCCAGCCGGTTAGGCGCCACGTTCTGAGCATCCAAGAGACATTGTGGATCGCCGGTGAACGAAGTCTGTGAAGGTTTGGGAGTATACCTTGAGGACTTACCAGAGTGATTGGGCGAGGTCTGTGTGACCTTAGCTCAAGGGGAATAAAGTGAGGACTGGGTGTCCTGAGCTGTGTGTTCAGGACTGTGTGTCCGGGACTGTGTGTCCTCAGGTTTAAATACCTAGCCGCCCTAACCAGACGTACAGTTGTCACAGCAACTGGAACTGGTCCAACAAATCATTGTCTTCAACGAGTCACTGGTTTCATCCTTCCCTTCCCTTTACTTACTGTTGGTCCTTGTGAAGTCATTGTATGATTGCACTATCTTTTGTCTTCACTGAGTGACCGCGTGTTCTGTTTGGCTTCATAATATCTTCCTACCTGATCCTTACTACCTAGCTACTATTAGTCATTGTGCTTTCACTTCATTGAATACTTGACTATGGTTTGCCTAGTGTAGTCTACCTTCCACTACATGGTAATAGGTTTATTTCTATCGTTTGTCTTCGAAACTTCCACGTTTTGAAGACTTTCATAAAAATCACCTATTCACCCCCTCTCTAGTCGATATAATGCACTTTCAGCGGGAATGGGAAGATCCGGTCCCTGGGCACCGGATCCGGCCGGAGGTGGACGAGGATGAAGAGGGGCGGCACGGATCCGAGCGTAGGAACGACGGGGGTCGCGAGATCCGGCGAACTCCATGCGGTGGCGCGACGAGGCTCCGGGGTCCTATGGAACATGGGGAGAGAGAGCTCTGAGAGAGGAAGAGGAAGAAGCAGAGGCAGGGGAATGAGAGAGGAGCAGGTGTCGGGATTCAGCCTGGTGGCCGCCGGCGGCGAGGCGCTGGTCGCCTGCGGGGATCGGGCGCGGGCAGAGCGAAGGTGGAGCTCAGGGCACAGGGGAGTTGCGGGCGTGCAGCGGCGGCTCGGGCCCGCTTTGGCCCAGGGGCGGGCCGCGGATGGGCTAGGCGGGCCACGGCGAAGTGGGGGCACTGGGGAAGCGACGTGGCGCACTGGGGTTGGCCGCAGGGCGCCGAGAGGCGACGTGTCGCGCCCGGATTGGTTCGGGACACGGCGGCGGCGGCGACAAGTGGCGGAGGTGGAGTGGGGCGGCGCTGAATCCGAGGAGGAGGGGGGTTGACTGTGGCAGGAGGTAGGGGAAGGGGTCTAGGTTGCCCAAAATGGACTAGGGGTGTCCATATATAGTAAAATTGCTAGGGTTTGTGGGTTAGGAGGGGTTTTCGAGCCGTACGATCACGATCATGCGGCTTCGGACAAAGGGGGGACTAGGTGGGCTGTGAAGAGAGGCCTCGGGCTGAGAGGAGAGAAGAGAAGTGAGGCCCGGCGACTGTTCCGGAGACCGAAACGTCCGGCGAAAATACCGGCAACGGTGCCCCCATAAATTTAACGGTTGGGCTATCAAACGAACTCCGAATGCGATGAAACTTGATAGGCGGTCTATCTACACTATAATAAGACCACACGCCAACTTTCGACCCAATCCGAGAACATTTTTCGGCCACTTATAAAATACTAATTCGGAGGTGCCGCGGGCGCGTGCAAGTGTGTCTGGGCTCAGAACGGATAATGGATGGGACGAGGAGACCGGGGCGGATGCAAGTTTTGAAAACATGATGGTGAGGACATGACTACCTTGGATATGACCAAAAATATTGCATATATGCATATTTGTCAGGTGATTTCTAGTGCAAACTATTCAATAATCTATTTATGTTATCCAGAACAAAAATACTTCACACACTTTTGTGTTTTGTCTAATAGCAGGTGTATGGGATATTTGTACAATCCACATATGAAGATAAGGAAGAAAGAGATCTTTATTTGCTGTCCAAAAAGTTCTCTCACGTCACTTTTGGCCCAAGAGAAGATAGAGTCCAAGTCTCTCACGTTCTGGATTCAGATTCGGACTGCACAGACACACCTGACTCAAAACGCACACAAGTTTTTCATACGGACTCCGAATTGGGTGATTCTTTTTTTGTTGGAAACTAGATTTCGTGCACTTTCCAACCCAATTGGAATCACCTTCAAATTCGTCCGGAGCGTTGAGTTGTGGACGAAACAATCTGATGCTGCAGCAGAATCCGAGTCAAACTACAAGTCCAAAGTTGTTACATCACCTCCACTTGGGCCCATTGGCCTTGTACGACTTAGATTTAGTTTTAGGATGCCTTGGGACGTCCTCCCACCTCCTTGGCCGCCACCCCTTGCTCCTATATAAGTAGATCCATCTAGTAGCTTTTCCTTGGGATTTGTTTAGTTAAAAGTTAGCCATTGCAACTTCGTGTACTTCGTTTGTGTCCAACGACCAGACCAAGACCGCTTACGGATCCCCACCTTTATCAATACTTCATATATACTCGCAATATTCAGATTGCTTTTATCATATTCTTGCTTGTTCTTTGATTGCTTGCAGGAATAGACCTTCGTGGTCAGGTTGATTGTGCTCCGGCGTGGTCAATAACCTCTCGGAGTTGGTTTAGCGATTGCTAAGGCGCAACGTCGTGCACGTTTGTAGTCGGATCGTCAAAGTCGTCTCCACCAAATCGATAGTTATCATCTCATCGAAAGATCGGGACACCCCGCCTCTATCAAGTGGTATCAATTTTCAGGTTGCTCGGTGAGAATTTCCAGTTTTCCTAGATTAGATTTACTTTCTTACCTATTGTCCAAGAAAAAGCCACAAAAAAGAGTTAGATCTATTCATCCTTGGTCCAAGCCAGTCTGAGCCTTTGCAATTTTCTTTTCATTGATTGCATAGTTGAATTATCGATTGCATCGTCGTGTCGAGTTGCTGGTCTTAGTGTCTAGTTCGTTTAGAGTTTCGAGTTCTGTTCACATTAGTCACGCCACCGCTGCATCATTATCTCTTCCGCTGTCCACCACCCATCCATCAATTTCCACCACGTGCTACCCACCATTCATTGTCATAATAATAGTTGAGATCGTTCACATCTTCACTTGATCCAATCTACATCTTATCTAGTTTGTTTTGGAAAGAGGGAGAAAAAAAGAGAGAAAAAAACGAGAAAAAAAAAGGAAAAAAAGTCAGAGAAAAAAAAGGAGAGAAAGAAAAAAAGTGTGAGTAAAAAAAAGAGAGAAGAAAAAAAACAAAAAAATCGGCACAAACTTTTTCAGAGGAAAGTTGAAGACAAAGTTGTTGATATATCCTGCTTGGCTGTTGTTTCACCTCATTATCTTTACTGCCGTTGTGATCTTCACTTATATCTTGCTGTCCAGAGCTACTTAGTATCCTTCATTGATGCTAGTTGTGCTACGACGTGACCTCATTAGTGTTCTAGGCTCGCGTCTCTAGTCCGGTCTAGCCTAGGACCAGCACAGTACCGTCGTTGAGCGTTTATTCAACATTGCATCTTTGAATTGATTATTGCTAATCTTTTGCTACCATATATAGCCAACCCAGCTCCACATATTTCTACACCGTGTATACGTACGCTCCCCTGGCAATCGCTTTACTCAATATTCGGAGTTACTTGACACCGCTGGTTGCCGATCACCGCCTGCTGCATGGTAAGAACTTGTAAGACATTGATATTTGCTTTACTGTGAGCGTTTTACCACCACATCCTAGTAGTTATAGGAACATTATTTTTGGGTTTTGTTTCTTGTTCTACTAATCATGACAGGATCCAGAGTCAATTCATGGGCTTTGTCGATCGCGGGAGACGTGCCACCACCTATGCAAATACCACAACCGTCACGAGAGGTGCACAAACATCCAAATGCACATGATCAGGTTAATGTATCTATACCACCATTTAATGGCCGTTTTAAACCTGCTTTATATATTGAATGGGAGTTCGACATAAAAAATATATTTGCTTCCCATAATTTCGATGAACATAAAAAGGTTAGGGTTGCGGTTGGTTCTTTCACTGGTTATGCTTTGGTTTGGTGGAGTGAATATTGTCGGTTACACCCTGATTATATACCTACTACTTGGGATGATTTGAAAGTTGCCATGCGACATACTTTCGTCCCTGCTTATTATACTCGTGACATGATTAAGAAGTTGCAACACTTAAAACAAGGTAGTGAAACTGTAACAAAATATTATGATGATTTACAAACTACCTTGTTGCATTCCTCTTTAGAAGAAAGTGAAGATGATTTTATGGATAGATTTTGGGGAGGATTAAACCGTGATATTCAAGAGATACTAATTCATGAAGAGTGTTATCCTATGGACCATTTGTTTCATCTTGCTTGCAAAGCTGAACAGGAAATAAAACGACGTGTTGGCCATGAGGAGAACAAGCGCACGGTGCACATTCCAAGAGTTGATATGATTGTTCCTTCAACTACTAGGCATACTATGACAACCACATCCGTTGTTGTCAGGACTACATCACCCCCACCATGTGACACATCGCCCCCGAGAGTGGCTACATCATCTGAGGTGATCATAAGAGGTAATGACAAAGGTACTGATCTTCCATCTCTACATGAGAATGATGAATGCCTTGTTAATTTGAATGCACCATCTGATGAGCTACCCACTACTTTGATCACACCACCTATTTTAGAGGACTACGTTGATAATTTGACTTTGCCATGTGATCAAACAACTGAAATACCAACAATTTTGAGTGCACCCATTGAATTAACTATTGATGCAAAAGAACCAATGTTTAATCATTTTGATATGACCTCTAATCTTGGTGATGATTCTGTGTTGAATGACTTATTGCATGTTTTCTTATTTAAGCATGTTGTAGCATGTAAATTTGATGCAAGTAAGGTTTATTCACCAATGTTGGGATGGTTTAATGATGAACATTCTCAATCTTTTGAAATGAATAAGAGCTTCACTTATATGTGCAAACTGAGTTGCAATATTTTCATGCCTTCTACTTCTTGTGCTAATTTTTTGGCTTTAGATTTTATGAACTATGCAAGTTACTCATCTATTCATGTGTCATATATGCAAAAATCAAGGGAAGTAAAAATGGATGACATATACATATACAACATGTACACCTTGTCTCTTTTGTTAGCCACATTTCATATTAAGCAACGCCGAGGACGGCTTTATTTTCAAGAAGGGGAGGATGATGAGGACATGACTACCTTGGATATGACCAAAAATATTGCATATATGCATATTTGTCAGGTGATTTCTAGTGCAAACTATTCAATAATCTATTTATGTTATCCAGAACAAAAATACTTCACACACTTTTGTGTTTTGTCTAATAGCAGGTGTATGGGACATTTGTACAATCCACATATGAAGATAAGGAAGAAAGAGATCTTTATTTGCTGTCCAAAAAGTTCTCTCACGTCACTTTTGGCCCAAGAGAAGATAGAGTCCAAGTCTCTCACGTTCTGGATTCAGATTCGGACTGCACATACACACCTGACTCAAAACGCACACAAGTTTTTCATACGGACTCCGAATTGGGTGATTCTTTTTTTGTTGGAAACTAGATTTCGTGCACTTTCCAACCCAATTGGAATCACCTTCAAATTCGTCCGGAGCGTTGAGTTGTGGACGAAACAATCTGATGCTGCAGCAGAATCCGAGTCAAACTACAAGTCCAAAGTTGTTACATCACCTCCACTTGGGCCCATTGGCCTTGTACGACTTAGATTTAGTTTTAGGCTGCCTTGGGACGTCCTCCCACCTCCTTGGCCGCCACCCCTTGCTCCTATATAAGTAGATCCATCTAGTAGCTTTTCCTTGGGATTTGTTTAGTTAAAAGTTAGCCATTGCAACTTCGTGTACTTCGTTTGTGTCCAACGACCAGACCAAGACCGCTTACGGATCCCCACCTTTATCAATACTTCATATATACTCGCAATATTCAGATTGCTTTTATCATATTCTTGCTTGTTCTTTGATTGCTTGCAGGAATAGACCTTCGTGGTCAGGTTGATTGTGCTCCGGCGTGGTCAATAACCTCTCGGAGTTGGTTTAGTGATTGCTAAGGCGCAACGTCGTGCACGTTTGTAGTCGGATCGTCAAAGTCGTCTCCACCAAATCGATAGTTATCATCTCATCGAAAGATCGGGACACCCCGCCTCTATCACATGATGATGCAATGCACATGATGACAAGGCAAGATGCAACACGCAAGCGAATGACATGACAACAACAGCGAATAACTGGCAGACACCTGGCGCAACGGCCTCGGGGCGCTACAACACTCCACCACTACGAGAGGATCTCGTCCCGAGATCTAGAATGGCACCGGAGGGAAAACGGAAGAGAAAGAGAAGAGGTAAAACTAAGTTGCTTCTTTGACAAATGAGTGAAACCACGAACCTTGAGAGGTTGAACAAATTGAAAGAAAGAATACAACAAAGATGAACAAAGTTGAAAAACCTCCGTTAGAAAAGAGGAACAAGGAAGAACCAATTCGAGCAGCACTCCGGTTGAAAAGTGATATGAAACTTGATAACATGACAAGAACTTGAGCAGAGGGCACAACACTCCGGATAAACAAGATAGAGAAGGAATAAGACTGATATAATTTGGACAGCACTCCGACTGAAAATGGAAGGAATTAACAAGAACTTGATAAGATGAGAGGATACTTGATGAAATCAACAACACACTACCTCCGGAATTATTGAAAGAATGGCACAAAGGGTGAGAACGATTTCAGACGGCACTCCGATTGAGAAGGGAGCCAAAACTTGACAGAATGGGAAGAACTTGAAAAGAGGGCATGGCACTCCGGTTAAATGGGATAAGCAAGGAAAGAACATGATCTTCACAATCCGAGACGATGAGTGAAGAGAGCAACATCACAAAGCTTCTGGAACAAAAGAATAGAAGCTAGATTGTTGGGATAAAGGGATGGAGAAGAAAATGGCAATTTCTGCCACAAATGAGCTTGAAGAAACATCTTTAAGAGAAGGGTCGAACGGAGTTGTTGGAAAACCCACAACAAAAGATATGATTTCCAATGGTCTTAAGGAAAACGTCCCCAAATTATGAGGTGAAGACCAGCCACAAACGAAATCAATTAGTTGGATTGAGAAGAACAAGGAGATGAAAACTCCTTCATCGAGATGAGAAGCGTAAATTGGATCATAGATAAGCACCGTAATGGCAACATTCCCAATGGAAGGCTTTAGGTGAAATCTATTGAAGATAACTCTAATGAAGAGATTGATGGATTTAAGATACCTCATCCTTAACAACATGTGAATCATGAAACATGAACTGAAGTTATGAAGAATGACATAGCACCACCTCAAATGATACAGTAGAAAGAAATTGCACTCCGGATTGCAAGATGAAGAATGCTTGAACTCCTCTGAAAAGAATCTCGATGAACACTTCGAGAAGGAATTAAATCCTTGATGAACCATCATGTAGAACCTTCATGAAGAACTCCGGTAACAAAAGGATGATCAAACAAAAGGAAAAAGAAGTTGAAAACACAAGGTGAAACCTTGTAATGATTTAGATGGATCTCCGTGGTGATATAATTGCGAGAGCTTGGAACTCCGGAAAAGAAAAGATGAAATAATTGAAAACGAGAATTTGATGAGCATCCGGAATAAGGAAAGAATTTAATTTACTCGATGACAAGAATAAGAATTGAATTATGCTTATCCTTCACCAATTTAGATTGATGAAAAGCAACGGATTTGCCAAACTACTTATTCTCGTAGAAAGGATTAAGAGGGATATTGCGCAAACTTGAGGAAGGTCTTCAACGAACCACCGGTAGGATTTGGGAACAACGAATTTATCTGTATGATAACGAAGGAGAAGAACTCTTGAATGAACCACTGTAAGAATTGAAAAAGAACAAAGAAAAGTTAAAGAAACATCGGGAAGAATTACAAAATGAACGAAAATGCTTGCTAGGATTTTCGTACATGAGAACGAAGAGGTCATGAGCTGATAAGAGAATACTTGAGCGATGCACCGATAAGATTGGAGAATGATAACTGACAGCTGAGAATGAATAAACCTGAATTGATGGACTCCGGATAACAAACTGAGAAGACTCTTGAATAGCTCCGGATGGGTGAAAAGAATTCTCACAATTGAATACAATTATGAGAGGATGGCAACAAGCTAGAATCACGAATCTTGAAAAGAATGAAGCAAGATTGAGAGAAAAATCTTCTTCGGTCTTCAAATGGAGAGAATGGTGACGAGAAACACCACCAAGAATTGTTTAGACGCTCCGGAAGAATCAAAAGCGAAAAGATTGAGCCAACAATGAAAAGAATTAAACCGATCTTGGAGACACGCATTTGACTAATGATAATTCATTCTTACTTCAAACTTTGAAAAAGAATTTGAGGATAGCTCCGGGAAATAAGAAGAGTCGGGTAAGATCCTGGGAAAAGACATGTGGGTTAGGGCCCACTCAAAAGAAATACCGTTAAATGATTGCTTGAAAAGAGAGATTCCACCTGTTGAATTAAATGGCTTGAATGAGGTGACATCCTTGAAAGATCTTGAATGAAAGAAGAGTGGAAACACGAATCTTCGAGATATCTTGAGCACTCCGGAATAATTGAATAGCAAGCGGGGAATGATTAAGAGGTGCACTGGCATAAGTCGACATTGGGTAAAAAGAAAAAGGAGTATGATCAAAACCAAAGCTTGAATTAAATCCACCGGAGAATAAAATGAGTGACGAGAGACGAACTTGAAGCTTCGTTAGCATTTTCTTGAGAATCACCGGATAAGAATACTGACGGAAAAGGAATGGAGAAGCTTCCCATCAATAAAAGGATACTTGAATAAGAAATCTGAGTCCTCGAAGAAGAAGGGTGGGTGGGTGGGAAAAACAAAGACCACTTGGAACGGATGAAACAAACACCATTGAGAAGAAATGATAATTGATCTTACTAATGTTGAAATGATCCGATCCACTTGAAGAGAAACACACCGGTTGAAAATGATTGACATGACACTCTTGATGATCAAGAAGGATTGGTATTCACATCGGAGTATGAGAACACCATTTGGGGAAGGTATGGAATCAACATTTGACTCCGAAGCAACTCGAATACCACAACTCAAAAACAAAACAAGGATTGGCTGCAGAATGAGCTAGAACAAACATATGATAGAGATTTCGTCCGAAGTTTTCGTGGTGGGGCCAACACGGGCTCGATCGTACAGCACCATCATGTACAAGGCAGTGCACATGACATACGAAGCGTCCCCGAGTCAGCATAGCCAAGGACTCTTTAAGACACAACGAGACCACTATAAAACCAACCGTGGATAGGCGGACCACTAGACGTTGAACCCCAATTTCAAATCATACATCTGTCGGAAAGAAATCCTAAGAGCTACTTGAATTCCCACTTATAAACTCCCGAAATTTTCCGGTTATGCAATCAGGTGTTGGGGATACAGGGGAAGCATAATATCTCACCCAAAACTAACAAATCCTACATCCAGCTGTATCCATCCTTCAACACATAACCAAGAAACCTTCGGAAATCATCTACCTCAACCTTCGAAAAGCATCCGTTATACAAGTTATGGCAATACTCCCGAACTCCCGCCCCAGTACTGGGTGGCGTCGAGGTTATCTCACCAACAACTGCATCAAAGAGATTTTCGATGTCGGCAAAACTAAACTCAGGTATTCTAGAACTACAACGATAAAATTGTGACGACAACACCTCGGAGCTCAACTCCCCGGGACACTGCCACAACCCCTAAATGACAGGAGGCACCAAGAACAATGTTCTCGTCACAAAACCATCAGAACGATTCCAAGATACCCACATGATCCTAAAAAAATTTAGTGAAAATTTGAGAAGAGAAGAGTCAAAACTCTACGTCAGGATGCCTCACCAGAGCGACGAAGGGACTGAGGAGTAAAAAGAAGTCCTAACTCTCCGATATTTATAATTCCTAAATGACTCAAAACATTTCTAGACTCAATAACGCTAGCGATTTGATCAAGTAGGGGGCTCCTAAGGTCGGGGAAGGCTCTGATTACCAACTTGTAACGCCCTCGATGCGGCTATATATCCCACGTGTCAAAGCACGACTTAGAGGCATAACCGCATTGAAAGCAATGTCGCAAGTGAGGTAATCTTCACACAACCCATGTAATACATAAGGGAAAGAGATACATAGTTGGCTTACAATCGCCACTTCACACAATTACATGAATAAAGCATTACATCATCCAGATACAATCAAGGTCCGACTATGGAACCAAAATAAAGAAGACTACCCCAAATGCTACATAGAGCCCCAATCGACCCCAACTGGGCTCCACTACTGATCAACTAGAACGAAACAACATAACGGACAAGATCTTCATCGAGCTCCTCCTTGAGCTTGGTTGAGTCACCTGCACGGTATCATCGGCACCTGCAAACTGGTTTTGATAGTATCTATGAGTCAAAGGGACTCAGCAATCTCACACCCTCGCGATCAAGACTATTTAAGCTTATAGGTAAGGTAATGGTATGAGGTGGAGTTATAGCAAGCGACTAGCATATATGGTGGCTAACATACGCAAATGAGAGCGAGAAGAGAAGGCAAAGCACGGTCGAACAACTATGATCAAGAAGTGATCCTAGAACAACCTACGTCAAGCACTACTCCAACACCGTGTTCACTTCCCGGACTCCGCCGGAAAGAGACCATCACAGTTACACACACGGTTGATGCATTTTAATTAAGTTAAACTTCAAGTTTTCTACAACCGGACATTAACAAATTCCCATCTGCCCATAACCGTGGGCACGGCTTTCAAAAGTTCAAATCCCTGCAGGGGTGTCCCAACTTAGCCCATCACATGCTCTCACGGTCAACGAAGGATATTCCTTCTAGCGGGAAGACCCGATCAAACTCGGAATCCCGGTTACAAGACATCCTCGACAATGGTAAAACAAGTCCAGCAACACCGCCCGAATGTGCCAAAAAATCCCGATAGGAGCTGCACATATCTCGTTCTTAGGGCACACTCAGATAGGTCAAGCTACGAGTAAAACCAGCCCTCGAGTTTCCCCGAGGTGGCCCCGCAGGCTGCCCTTTCGGACCAACACTTAGAGAAGCACTAGCCCGGGGGGGTTAAAATAAAGATGACCCTTGGGTCCGCGAAACCCAAGGGAAAAAGGCTAGGAACCAATGTTGGTCATTGCTGGAGGAGTTTTATTCAAGGCGAACTGTCAAGGGGTTCCCATTATAACCCAACCGCGTAAGGAACGCAAAATTCGGGACCATAACACCGATATGACGGAAACTAGGGCAGCAAGAGTGGAACAAAACACCAGGCATAAGGCCGAGCCTTCCACCCTTTACCATGTATATAGATGCATTAATTAAATAAGATATATTGTGATATCCCAACAAGTAAACATGTTCCCACAAGGAACAACATCTCCATGTTCCAACAAGGAACAAACTTCAATCTTCACCTGCAACTAACAACACTATAAGAGGGGCTGAGGAAAGCGGTAACATAGCCAAACCACGGTTTGCTAGGACAAGGTGGGTTAGAGGCTTGGTTCAACAATATGGGAGGCATGATAAGCAAGTGGTAGGTATCGTAGCATAGGCATATCAAAAGAGCGAGCATCTAGGAAGCAAAGATAGAAGTGATTTCGAGGGTATGGTTATCTTGCCTGAGATCCCGCAAGGAAGAAGAACGAGTCCATGAAGAAGTCAAACGGTCGTAGTCGAACGGTTCCTCACAACACGACGTTATCGGAACCAGCCCGAAGAAACAACACCAGAAAGGAGCAAACAACATAGTAAACAACCAACACATGACCATGGCATGATGCACAACCAAGTATGATGCATGTCCGGTTTAATGAAGCATGGCATGGCAAAGTGCACAAGCAATCCTACAAATTAAGTGGAGCTCAATATGCAACGAGTTGCATATTGACGAAACACCACATTCAAGTTATTTAGTTCAATCTCGTCTATGTACCCAAAAATATTAAATGTTGTTAGCATGGCAAGAGGGTTAAGCAAAGAAACAATCTATCTAGGCAAGTTTAAATGAGGCCGGAACAACAAAACAACAAGTCCGGAAAATCCTCTTGTGCATATATTAGGTTTGGTACTGTTCTGCCCTAAACCAAATTTTATAGTTGTTAAACATGCAAGGAGATGCCACCATGTTAAACTATGCATTTTTCTACCCCATCTACATATAAAGTTTGTTAGGTTTGGAGCTACGGTTATTTAGTTTTGAATTAAAGCATTTTAGCATGACATAGGAGCAAATTTAAACAAACAGCATGTTGACATTTCAAACATGCATGAAAGTGGCATACTATGAAACTAGATGAAATTCTAAACATTTTACATATAAAGTTTGTTTTAATCCGATGCACGGTTAATTAGTTAGGATATGCATGAAGTGCAAGGGTGTTTCTGCAAAACTGGTTGTCTCTGAAAAAATCGCTAAATTCGTCCCGATGGAAAAAATACTATATGGGCCGAATCCGAGACGGACTGGGCTAAACAGGCTTGGTTGCAGAAAAGTAAAAATTGCGCACGGGCGAGGGATAGATTTGGGCAGGGGCTCACCTAGCTGGGCTCGGCCCAGGTCGGTGGTGGATCGGGTCCGCGGGATCTGCGCAGTGGGGAAGCCCACGTGGTCGATGGCGCTGGACATGGGGCCCACATGGGGAGGCGCTGCGAGCGGGCGAGCTCGTCCCTGGCTCTGCAAAGAAGACGGCGGCGGTGGATGGAAGAACTCCGGCGGGATCTGGGACTCCAGTGACATGGGAAGACGGCGGGAGGTGGACAAGCACGGCGAGGGGCGGCACGGATCCGAGCGCAGGAACGAGGGGGGTCGCGAGATCCGGCGAACTCCATGCGGCGACGCGACGAGGCTCTGGGGTCCTGCGGAACATGGGGAGAGAGAGCTCTGAGAGAGGAAGAGGAAGAAGCAGAGGCAGGGGAAGGAGAGAGGGGCAGGTGTCGGGATTCAGTCTGGTGGTTGCCGGCGATGAGGCATTGGTCGCCTGCGGGGATCGGGCGCGGGCAGAGCAAAGGTGGAGCTCAGGGCGCGGGGGAGTGGCGGGCGTGCAGCGGCGGCTCGGGCCCGCTTCAGCCCAGGGGCGGGCCGTGGATGGGCCAGGCAGGCCGCGGCGAAGTGGGGGCACTGGGGAGGCGACGTGGCGCGCTGGGGTTGGCTGCAGGGCGCCGGGAGGCGATGTGTCGCGCCCGGATTGGTCCGGGACGCGGCAGCGGCGCCGACAAGTGGCGGAGGTGGAGTGGGGCGGTGCTGAATCCAAGGAGGAGGGGGGTTGGCTGCGGCAGGAGGTAGGGGAAGGGGTCTAGGTTGCCCAAAATGGATTAGGGGTGTCCATATATAGCAAATTTGCTAGGGTTTGGGGGTTAGGAGGGGTTTTCGAGCCGTACGATCGCGATCATGCGGCTTCAGACAGAGGGGGGACTAGGTGGGCTGTCAAGAGAGGCCTCGGGCTGAGAGGAGAGAAGAGAAATGAGGCCCAGCAACTGTTCCGGAGACCGAAACGTCCAGCGAAAATACCGGCAATGGTGCCGCTATAAATTTAACGGTTGGGCTATCAAACGAACTCCGAATGCGATGAAACTTGACAGGCGGTCTATCTACACTATAAGGCCCCTCCCAATGCCTCACCTTGTACGGGTGCTAAGCATGCCATGTAGATGAAAAATCTGATGTGGCAAGGCAATTAAGAGGAGAGAGATGGGTTTCGTGACCCCAGGAAGAACCAATGCCAAGCGCACGAACCTAGGCAAAACATGTAAATGAAGCAAACTCACCAATGCATGTGGGGGTTTAGTAGCTAAATCATTAAATGAAGGGAGCTTAGCTACAAGAAGCTAAGCACCTATGCATTGGGGAGTTTGGTTGCTAAGCTATTTGATATGCTTAGCACCCCATCTAAGTACCGGTCCATTGGGAGCAGCCTAATAAGACCACACACCAACTTTCAACCCAATCCGAGAATATTTTTCGGCCACTTATAAAATACTAATTCCGAGGTGCCGCGGGCGCGTGCAAGTGTGTCTGGGCTTAGAACGGACAACAGACGGAATGAGGAGACCGGGACGGATGCAAGTTTTGAAAACATGATGATGCAATGCACATGATGACAAGGCAAGATGCAACACGCAAGGGAATGACATGACAACGATAGCGAATAACTGGCAGACACCTGGCACAACGGCCTCAGAGCGTTACATCGTTGCCTCCTTGTTGTCTCGCTGTGTCCAGCAGCTCCGTTGTCGTCCTCTCCATCGAGCAGGCCGAGCCCCGAGAGCTTGCTTGCCCTGAAGCCACTGTATCAACCTCTCCCGACTCCGCCACCGCCGGAGATCCCCTTCGCCGTCACAGCTGCAGCAGCTCGTCCCCAACCACGCCGCTTAGCTCATCGTGTTCCCCGTGAGCTTCTGCCTCTCCCCATCCTCTCTGTTTGCTCTGCCGTGCACCACCACGACCACACCAAGCTCGCCTGCACCGGCCGCCGCCTCTGAACGTCGCCGTCATGGCCACAACCCCATTGGCTCGAAACCGAGCACGCCACCGCACTAATCGCATCCCCAGGTGCCCATAGCACCACTCCACGCACCTCTTTGTGCCCCGTAGCGATGAGCCCGAGCTCACCCAAGCTCCGGCGTCCTCCAAGGTCATCGCCGGCATCATTTTCGGCGACCCTGAGCTCCACCGCCACCACCAATCAACGCAGCTCACTCCCCGCATCACATAGATGGCCTCTGATGTCCATTTGGTCGCCGGAGGAGGAAACACGCACCTCTCCGCCGTCCCGGGCCTTGGCGGCGACGAGCCCCGGGTTAACTCCGGCGAGTTTGACCCGGGTTGACCCAGTTTGACCCCCCTGGATCAATGACAGGTGGGGCCCCACCCTGCTAATTAACCTAGGATTAGGACTAACTAAAATTAGTTAGTCTAATGACACTGACAAGCGGGACCCACTGGTCAGGTTTGACCTGGACCATCCCCGTTGACTGCCGACGTCACCCTGACACAATGTTGAGGGTTTCACGCAATGCTGAGGGTTTCATTTACTGGATTTTTTCTTATACAGGAAATTCCAAAAAATATTATAAACTTCAAAAATTCATAGAAATTAATCTGTAGCTCCAAATGCAAAGATTTGTATATGAAAATTGATCAGAAAAATAAATTCTTTCCATTTGTGATGGTTTCATGCATGTCAAAATACATTAACCTGGCTGTTTAAGTGAAACAAGCTAGTGCATTAATATGACTTCATATCATGGGCTTTCATTTAAATATTTGATTCAAATGGACTCAAACCAACCTGTTTTAGAATGCATTAGCCAAAACACACCATATTGCCATGTCATAGCATGCATCATATTGTTGCATATTGCCATGTGATGATTGTGTTCCGATGTGTCTTCCGTGGTAGGTTCTGCCTCCGAGGATACCCACGAATATCCGACTGAAGGACAGTATCCTACTACCACTCCATCAGGCAAGCAGCCCCATTGATCATATCGATACAATCCCATATTCTCGCTCCTGCTCTTGTTTACTGCATTTAAGACAACACGTTTCAAACTGACATGTGTTGCGGTAGTTGAACCCATTTCCTCTGCATGACCTGTCATTGCCATAGTAACTAGATGAAACCCACTAGCATTTGTAGGAGTTGATTGAGCCATGTCTGTGTTTCCTACCTTCCTATGCCTGCTATGCTTAGAGTCGTGTAAGGTCTGGTTCATCTGGGTGATGGGCTAGAGTGAAATGATTATGTCGGTAATGTGAGTGATGTGTTGAACATGTTTTGGTAAAGGTATCGATGAGAGGCCATGTAGGAGTACATGGTGGGTTGTTTCATTGGAACCGTCCTTAAGCACTGAGGTCTGTATGTGTGATTTAAGATTCAGCTACTACCATGCATTGGGCCCTGAAATATGACTGCGCTCGACTTATTAACCGCCCCTGTCCTCTATCCAGGAGTTGCAACTAGTTTCTGGTGTTTGTAGGATATGTGTTGGAGGTCGTGCGTAGCGCTGACCCTAGGGGTGGGCTATGATGCGGTAGATACACCGTGACCGGGTATGTCGGGCGCCCGTTTCGTGTTTTGGAACCCTATACACATTGTTTGGGGCTGTGAGCGAAAACCCGGCCGGATCTCCTCGCGGATAGAACCCGAATAGGCGATAAAACTAGACTAGAGACTTGTGTGGTTAGTTAGGTTGTGGTCTACACCCACGTTGGCTTTCGCTTGAAGTCTCCCAAGCACATGTCATGTGCAGACGCTAAGTGGTGGAAACATGTATGAAGAAGTACACCCCTGCAGGGTTAACATAATCTATTCGAATACCCGCGACTGCGGTAAAGGACTACTTGGTTGCCTATAAAGTTCATAGACAAGTGAAAGTGGATACTCTAAAATGCGCAAGATAAGCATGAGTGCTATGGATAGTGTTCTCGTAGGGAGACGGGAGCGGATCCATAGTGGTGTATTGATTGGTGATTATGTGGACTCGTGTGCGCCACCTCAAAAGAGTTACTTGCAATCGTAGTACAGGATAGCCACTGAGACAAAGCTGGCTTGCTGCAGTTAAACTCCACCACCCCCCTTTGTTGTTACTGATGCATATGTAGATAGTTCTGATGTAAGTCTTGTTGGGTACATTTGTACTCATGTTTTCTTAATTTATGTTTTTGTAGAGAGACATAAGTCTCGCTAGTAGTTCCGTGTGGACTTCGATGTTTAGATTGTTACCTCAGCTACGATCTTGTGCCCTCGACAGGGTCTTGTAGACAGTTAGGCTTCTCAGCCTTTTTCATTTGTAGTTGTCTGTACTTAGTCAAGTTAAGCTTCAGCATCTTCTTGTTGCTTGTATGACTTGAATGCTGGAGCATAAGACCCGTGTTTGTAATATCTGACCCTTCGGAGCCTAATGAATAAATACTTTGAGTCGTAGAGTTTTGTTGTGATGCCATGTTGTATTTACACATATCGAGCATATTGTGTGTATGATTGAAATGCTTGGTATGTGTGGGATCCGACAACCTAGTTGTCGATCCTTGGTAGCCTCTCTTATGGGGAAATGTAGTATGGTGCTTCCACTGAGCCATGGTAGTCTGCTACAGCCCGGTTTACTTGAGTCCTGCTAGCCCAGTTACTACTACTCCGGAACAACTAGACTGGACGACATGTGTCCCACTTCGTTCCTGTGTCTGTCCCTTCGGGGAAATGTCACGCGGTGACTTCCGGAGTCCTGCTAGCCTGCTATAGCCCGGGTTCCCGGAGTCCTATTAGCCCCGCTTCTACACCCTAGATTCACTCGCTAATGACCGACACATTCGTTGTTGGGTCATGTATGCCTGTCCCTGTAAGGTAGTGCCACTTTGGGTTCACGACTAGTCATGTCGGCCCGGGTTCTCTGACATATGGATGCTAGCGACACTATCATATACGTGAGCGAAAAGGCGCAAATGGTCCTGGCAAGGTAAGGTGGCACCCGTGGGAATACCGTCCGTGAGGCCGCAAAGTGATATGATGTGTTACATGCTAGATCGGTGTGACCTAGGATCGGGGTCCCGATAGCTTTGCTCTGATACCAAAGCTGTCAGGACCCCGATCCTAATCCACATTGATCAACTAGGTTGTCGGATCCCACACATACCAAGCATTTCAATCATACACACAATATGCTCGCTATGTTTAAATACAACATGGCAACACAGCAAAACTCTACGACTCAAAGTATTTATTCATTAGGCTCCAAGGAGCGAGATATTACAAACATGGGTTTCATGACCCAGCATTCAGAGCATACAAGTCAAAGCACATGCGGAAGCTTAACATGTCTGAGTACAGACATCTACAAATAAAAAGGCTGAGAAGCCTGACTATCTACAAGACCCTACCGAGGGCACAAGATCATAGCTTAGGTAACAAGCTAAACGTCAAAGTCCACGCGGAACTACTAGCGAGACTGAAGTCTCTCTACAAAAACATAAATTAAGCAAACATGAGTACAAATGTACCTAGCAAGACTTACATCAGAACTAGCTACATATGCATCGGTATCAAGAAAGGGGTGGTGGAGTTTGACTGCAGCAAGCCGGCTTTGACTCGGTGGCTATCCTAAACTACGACTGCAAGTAACTCTTTTGAAGCGGCGCACACGAGTCCACATATTCACCATATCAATACACCACTATGGATCCGCTCCCGTCTCCCTACGAAAACACCATCCATAACACTCATGCTTATCTTGCGCATTTTAGATTATCCACTTTCACTTGTCTATGAACTGTACATGCAACCAAGTAGTCCTTTACCGCGGACACGGCTATTCAAATAGACGATGTTACGATGTTAACCCTGTAGGGGTGTATTCTTCATACATGTTTCCACCACTTAGCGTCTGCACACAGCATGTGCTAGACAGACTTCAAGCGAACGCCGGCGTGGGTCTAGACCACGACTTAACTAACCACACAAGTCTCTAGTCCAGGTTTATCGCCTATTCGGGTTCCATCCGTGAGGAGATCCGGCCGAGGTTTCGCTCACAGCCCCAAACGATGTGTATAGGGTTCCGAGACACCAAACGGGCGCCCGACATACCCGGCCACGGTGTATCTACCGCATCATAGCCCACCCCTAGGGTCAGCGCTACACACGACCTCCAACACATATCCTACAAACACCGAAAACTAGTTGCAACTCCTGGACAGAGGACAGGGGCGATTAATACGTCGAGCGGGGTCATATTTCAAGGACCAATGCATGGTAGTTGCTGAATCTTAAATCACACATACAGATCTCAGTGCTTAAGGACGGTTCCAATGACACAACCCACCATGTACTCCTACATGGCTTCTCATAGATACCTTTACCAAATCGTGTTCAACAGATCACTCACATTACCGACATAATCATTTTAATCTAGCCCATCACCCAAATGAACCAGACCTGACACGACTCTAAGCATAGTAGGCATAGCAAGGTAGGAAACACAAACATGGCTCAATCAACTCCTACACATGCTCGTGGGTTTCATCTAGTTACTGTGGCAATGACAGGTCATGCAGAGCAAATGGGTTCAACTACCGCAGCACACAGCAGTTTGAAATGTTGTTGTCTTAAATGTAGTAAATGAGAGCATGGGCGAGAACATGGGATTGTATCGATATGATCAATGGGGCTGCTTGCCTGTTGGAGTGGTAGTAGGATACTGCCCTTCAGTCGGATATTCGTGGGTATCTTCGAAGGCAGAACCTACCACGGAAGACACATCGGAACACAATCATCACATGGCAATATGCAACAATATGATGGATGCTATGACATGGCAATATGTGTGAGTTTTGGCTAATGCATTCTAAAACAGGTTGGTTTGAGTCCATTTGAATCAAAGATTTAAATGAAAGCCCATGATATGAAGTCATATTAATGCATTAGCTTGTCTCACTTAAACAACAAGGTTAATGCGTTCTGACATGCATGAAACCATTACAGATGGGAAGATTGTATTTTTCTGCTCAATTTTCATATATAAATCTTTGCATTTGGAGCTACACATTAATTTCTATGAATTTTGAAGTTTATAATATTTTCTAGAATTTCTTGTATAAGAATAAATCTAGTAAATGATTTATTGCGTCACGGTAACGTCAGCAGTCAACGGGGGTGGTCCAGGTCAAACCTGACCAGTGCATCCCGCGTGTTAGTGTCATTAGACTAACTAATTTTAGTTAGTCATAATCCTAGGTTAATTAGCAGGGCGGGGCCCCACCTATCATTGTAGGATCGAAAGTATGTCTAGAGGGGGGGGGGTGATTAGACTACTTGACCAAATAAAAACTTAACCTTTTCCCAATTTTAGTTCTTGGCAGATTTTAGCTATTATAGGACAAGTCAAGCAATCATCACACAATTCAAGCAAGCATGCAAAGAGTATATTGGCAGCGGAAAGTAAAGCATGCAACTTGCAAGAATGTAAAGGGAAGGGTTTGGAGAATTCAAACGCACTTGGAGACACGGATGTTTTTCCCATGGTTCGGATAGGTGGTGCTATCCTACATCCATGTTGATGGAGACTTCAACCCATGAAGGGTAACGGTTGCGCGAGTCCATGGAGGGCTCCACCCACAAAGGGTAACGGTTGCGCGAGTCCACGGAGGGCTCCACCCACGAAGGGTCCACGAAGAAGCAACCACCCACAAAGGGTCCACGAAGTAGCAACCTTGTCTATCCCACCATGGCCATCGCCCATGAAGGACTTGCCTCACTAGCGGTAGATCTTCACGAAGTAGGCGATCTCCTTGCCCTTACAAACTCCTTGGTTTAACTCTACAATCTTGTCGGAGGCTCCCAAGTGACACCTAGCCATTCTAGGAGACACCACTCTCCAAGAAGTAACAAATGGTGTGTAGGTAATGAACTCCTTGCTCTTGTGCTTCAAATGATAGTCTCCCCAACACTCAACTCTCTCTCATAGGATTTGGATCTGGTGGAAAGAAGATTTGAGTGGAAAGCAACTTGGGGAAGGCTAGAGATCAAGATTCATATGGTAGGAATGGAATATCTTGGTCTCAACACATGAGTAGGTGGTTCTCTCTCAGAACATATGAGTTGGAATTGTGTATGTGTTCTGATGGATCTCTCCACGAATGAAGAGGAAGTGGAGGGGTATATATAGCCTCCACACAAAATCCAACCGTTACACACAGTTTTCCAATCTCGGTGGGACCGAATCAACAAACTCGGTCGGACCGAAAAGGTAAACCTAGTGACCATTAGAGATTTTCGGTGGGACTGACATGCAATTCGGTAGGACCGATATGGTTAGGGTTTGGGCACAACGTAATCTCGGTGAGACCGATTACAGAAACTCGGTGAGACCGATTTTGGTAATTAGCTAACCAGAGAGTTGGTCAGGCAAACTCGGTGGGACCGATTTGCTCTTTCGGTGAGACCGAAAAGTTACAAAAAGGAAACACTGAATTTACATTGCAATCTCGGTGGGACCGATTCGCTCTTCCGGTGAGACCGAAAAGTTACGGAAGGGAAACAGAGAGTTTGCAATCCCATCTCGGTGAGACCGAGATCCCTATCGGTAGAACCGAATTGCTAGGGTTTGGCAGTGGCTTATGACAAGTGAAACTCGGTGGCGCCGGATAGAAAGAATCGGTAGGACCGAGTTTGGCTTAGGGTTTAGGTCATATATGGATATGGGAAAGTAGTTGAGGGTTTTGGAGCATATCACTAAGCACATGAAGCAAGAGCCTCATTAAGCAACACCTCATCCCTCCTTGATAGTATTGGCTTTTCCTAAAGACTCAATGTGATCTTGGATCACTAAAATATAAAATGAAGAGTCTTGAGCTTTTGATCTTGAGCCAATCCTTTGTCCTTAGCATTTTGAGGGTTCCACTTTCACATCCATGCCATGCCAATCATTGAGCTTTCCTGAAATAATCATCTTGGAATAGCATTAGCTCAATGAGCTATATGTTGTTATGAATTACCAAAACCACCTAGGGATAGTTGCACTTTCAATCTCCCCCTTTTTGGTAATTGATGACAACATATAGATCAAAGCTTCGACAAATGATAGTAAGCATGAAATATATCGTCGCTTTGAGAGGTATGTGACAAGTGAGAGCTCCCCCTAAATTTGTGCATATTTAAAATTTGCTTTGGACTGCAAATGCACAAAGAGTTAGAGTCATGGGTTACTCTTCCATGTCACATACATCTTGGTGGAGCGCTTAAAATGATAAGAATGAAATACATGCACTCATCACCAAGAATAGTGAATGATCACATAAGATAGATAAGATATATCAAGCATGCATAAGTGTAGCTTATGATCAAACACATGATCATCAATGTCTCACGAGCAATGACATAGTATCTCAAGCACTCAAAAGCAAACAAAGTTCGAAAAACCACCAAATAAAGCAAGAGAGAAAAAACAACACACTCTCTCTCGAAGCCTATGATCTATACATTTTCTCCCCCTTTGGCAACAAGTTACCAAAAAGTTCCTAGAAAATGCACAGTGCTAAGTCGACACTCAGGCTTGATCTTCAGGTGGTGGTGGAGTCCGGAGCACTCCAAGGACGAAGCCTTCTGTAGACGTGGTCGGAGTCGAGGCTGAAGTGGACGCTGGAGCTGGTGGAACTGAGGCTGTAGCTGGTGCAGATGTGGTGGCTCTGGGGTCAGCAACTGGCACTGCAAACGACCTCGGACCTCGTGGCACTCTGGCAAAGGCATCAGTTGTAGTCTTGCCTCTCCTCTCCTGCATGTCATCCTGAAGTTGTTCCACTGCAGACTGAATCTCTGTTACTTTGACATCCAAGTCATAGAACTTTTGTTCCATGATTCTCTCTAGGCTCTGCTGATTCTGAGTGAGGGTGGCCAGTCCTTGCTCAATCCTCAGTGTGGATGCAATCTAGTAACCAAGCTGCTCTTGTTTGGTTTTCAAGAAATACTCAGATGCCTCCTCTTGAGTTGGCATCTTGGCAGCTTTCTCCTTCCTTGCCTTCTCCTTCTTTGCTTGTGCTTGTGCAGATGATGGTTCATTCTCAGTCATGACCACTTGATTATCTTCAAAATCTGGTCGGATGGGCAGGTGTTCCTTGTCCAGTAAGTATATGCCTGTGCCCATCTTTGAGTTGATGAGCTCCTGAATCTGTGGGGCATATCCACAACTCCTCTTCTGGTCTGCTACAGTCCTCTTGATGGTCTCTACCATGAGGCTCATTACCTTGAACTTCTGTGGCACATCAAATATATGAAGCAGATTTATTGCATGGCCTCTGATCATCCTGTGATCTCCAGACTTGGGCAACAAGGTGTGCCTCAGTATCCAATTGATAGTAGGCAGCCCTGACAGAAGATAGTGCATTGAGCCAAATTTGAAAGTTTCAAGAGCCTCGTTTGGAATTTCCTTGTACATATTGGACATAGAGTTGTGGTCCATCTTCTTCTTGGCATAAATGTCCAAGTCATCGTGATGCTCTTCTGGGGCATTAATGAGCTGTGCCCACTCAGCAACTGTTGACTGATATCTGGTTCCTTCTGACATCCATACAATCCTCCCATCTGGATAAAAATGTGCTGTGGAGTAGAACTGCATGATAAGCTCCTCGTTCCACTTTGTGAGCTTCTGCCCAACAAAGTCCTCTACTCCACATGCCTTGAAGCTGTCCTGCACTCCAGGGTAGTACTCTTCGTTGTCCTTGATGTATTGCCAATCAACCCATCTCATATCATAGACAATTGGCTTCTTGTCTAGCAACACTGTCTCATAAAAGTCTTGCTGCTCCTTGGTGTGAAACATGTAGTCAACTGCCGTCCTTCTCCTTTAAGCATACGGGTCTGCTTCTCTCCACTTTCGGAGCCCTGAATCTCTCCTGAGTTTCATATCCTCAGCCACAGGATGAGCATCGTTGTGGTCTGGGATCTTGGGCTTGAGCTTTCTAAGAACATTCTCTTCTTCTTCTTCTTCTGCAGCTTTAGGCACTGGGGCCTTGTTATTCTCAGCAGCTGGGATGCTTCTTGTGTTCCTCTTTGGCTTTGGCTTTGGAGCTGGCTTGGCCTTGGAAGCAGCTGCTCCTGTTCTTATGGCATCACCCATCAGCTTGGGTGCCTTAGGTGCTGGTGTAGCTACCTCTTCTTCTTCATCCTCATCTTCCATGATGGAAGCCTTTCCAAGCACTTTGGCTACGGTCTTCTTGACCCTTTCCTTTCTTTTCTTGCCTTCAGCAGCAACTGGCTCTATGGGTGCAGGCTTTTCAGGAATCTGAGTTGAAACTCTGGCCTTTGGCATAGGCTGCCTACCTGCTGGCCTTTTGATCTTTAAGCCTGGCTTTCTGCCCTGTGCTGGCTCAACTCTCTTTGATGTGGCTTCCTCTTCCTCTGCCACATAATCTTCATCCTCAAAATCCGAAGTTCTCTTCTTTCTCTGTTTGGTGGCAGCTTTAGGCAGATTGCTAGGAGTATTTCTGCTTCCATCATCTGAAGAACTGGAGGGACTAGTGCCCTCACTCATCTGCACTTGCTGCTCTGACAAGTTCTGGCTATCACTTTGGTCTGACATGATGAACAAGCTGACTGCTGACCCTGTGAATAGTTTATAGATGAGGTAGAATATATGAGAGATTTTTGCAAAAGAATAATTCAAAAACTTAGTTTTAGTTTCCCACTGAAAGCATCTCGGATCTACCGATTTCTAAACTCGGTGATACCGAAGCAGTTTTGGCACCTAAACTAGTGAACTCGGTCAGACCGAGTCACAGTTCGGTGGCACCAAGACTGCTAGGGTTTCACAGAGTTCCAAAATCGGTCACACCGATAAGTAATTCTCAGTGAGACCGAGTCTCACTTGTGCAATGGCATAAGCCAAATCAGTGGGACCGAGTTTTTCGACTCGGTGGGTCCGAGATGGTTTCGACGGAAACCTAACCCTAAAATTTTCGAATTAAACCTAATCTACGAGTTCATTGACTGGATAGAAGTTTAACAAACGTGGCAAGAATCATGATGATCACAATGTGCTAAGAATCGGATTGGGGAATAGCACAAAGATCGAGTCCATACCCTAGTTCGGCGGAGACTCGCTACGGCGGCAACAGCGGGGTTGAATTTCTGTTGACGGCGACGGAGACCAGCGACTGGAGGCGGCTGGCGGCGAGGAGACGATCCGGAGACCAAGTTGGCAGAGCAGGCTATCGCGCGGGCGAAGGGGTTCGGAGAAATTTCCAAATTTTTACCCGTGACTATATATAGCCCGACCCTGTCGGTGTGACCGAGTGGAACAACTCTGTGGCACCGAGATGCAAAACTATATACAGTTGTTGCAACTCAGTGTGACCGAAAGGTTCAAATCGGTTGCACCGAGATCGAAAACATAGATCAACTTAATGATCTCGGTAGGACCAAAAGTGGGGTATCGGTCAGACCGAGAATCATAAAGAGGTTTTGGAAGTTTAAATCTATGACGAATCGGGGACTTCGAGCGCTCCTCACACAGAGTGGTTCGAATCTGACTTGATCAAATTTTGTGATGTAGCATGAATAGAGTTTGAGACGAGAAAAGCATAGATAGCTAGAGGAGGTTCTTAGGCATTCTTGTCCATCCACTTGGCAAAAGGAAATAAAACCAAACAATCAAAACAACAAGTGGATGTCCTCGAATGAGTAAAATATGCAACCAGCATGCTCACACAATAAGATGGCAAATGAAATATGTGACAAGGCATGCACAACCAATTCTAGCATCTATCAAGCAATTTGTGATGACAAGGTCATCTATATATGAGTATATTGACTTAGGAGTCAAGTGAGAACACTTGATCATAGGTCATACTCGGCGTTTAAGCTCAAGTGGGGTTACCACTTTTACATAAAGCATTGTTGTGTTCACATCTTTAGAGTTGCTTTAGCTCAAGTCTTAGAGTAAAGCTCCCCCTAGATGTGATATCCGCCCTTAGAGGGATGAACTAACCTCGGGTTTTGTCGATGATGACTTCATGTAGATGTTGAAGATGTGGATGCTCAATGTTGATGTAGATCACTTGGAGCTATCCCTTTGAGTGAATTGCACTTTCAATACCTACATGGGTTAGTCCCGCAAGGAACAAACAAGGATATCCATAGACATAGAGTGATGCACACACAAGATGATGTCCATGAAAACTTTTAGGTTACCTTGTCCCTTGTCTTACCAACAAGAGGGTTTGTGACTCCTTCAACTAGTGCAAGATGTGGAAGTTGATTGCACTTGTTCTTGCCAAAATGATAAGAGTGAAGTATGTTGGCGGAGTCACCCTCAAGAACTCTCTAGTTCTTCTTCTTTTGGATCCACACCATCTTGATGGGAATCCTTGGAGTTGTAGTCGTACTTGATAAAGTGGAACTTGAAGTAGTCTTGGGAATCCACTTGACTAAGGTCTTAGGAGCTTCTTCAAATGCATCAATTTCCTCTTGAAGCTTTTCCTTGCCTTTTTGCTTGTAGTCTTGTGGTGGAAGATCATCTTGAGCTTGTGTCCCCTTGAAAGAAGTATCATACTTTTCTTGTTGAGGAACAAACTTTGTCTTGGGGTATTGATCTTCTTCCCACTCAACTCCATTGGCATTGAACTTTCGTTCAAAACCAACACCTTGATTCTTCCGGTGCATTCCTTGCTTGCGCACAATTTCCTCGAATTGCTTACTCCCGGCAAGGCTTTTGTACACTCCTTTCTCTATAATTCCCTTCAATAAGCTATTTTCTTGCTCAAGTGTAACTTGGCTAAGAGAATCATTAGTGGAATCAAGAGAACTACTAGAAGCAACAATATTGGATTTACCATGATCATTGTTACTGCTAGAGGAAGAATCTTTCTTGTTCTTGTTACTAGACTTGACTTGAGGCATGTAAGTGGATAAGAGTAAATGCTTGGCAATGTAAGGAGAACTTTTCTTGCGGAGATCATCATTGATTGCTTTTAAGAACTCATGCTCTTGCTCAAGATTGAGCTTTCCAAAGCGTAATTTCTCATGAGCTCTTAAAAGTTCTCGATGATCTTCGAAGATAGTTTCATGAGCTAACTTAAGAGTGTTTAGTTCTTTAGTTAGAGCCTCAATCTTCTCCTTATCATTGTCATTCATTTTATCTTGATTAGCGTGATTAATTGACGTTTCATCATAGTATTCATCACTAGAGTTGTCAACAAGCAAATCATCACCTAACAAGTCATCTTCATCACTATTGAAATCAACATACTCGGGGTGTGTTACCTTAGGACCTTTGGTAATTTAGCATCTTCCAATTCCTTCATTTGGTGAGTCAATGATGTCGTAGGAGTTGGTTGACACAAGTGCTAGACCGGCAACACCTTCATCTTGAGTATCTTCGTAGTCGGAGTGATAACTTCTCTCGGAGCGGCTGTCGGAGTCGGAGCCGGATACCCATTCACCAACATGAGCTTGATGTCTTCGTTTTGTGTAGCTCCTTGATGATTTTTCCTTCCTTTCCGAATCCTTGCTTCTCTGTGAGTATCTTCGTTCATAACGATCATCTCTACTGCTTCTCTCTCTTGGTGGTGATTCTTTGCTTCTTCTTTTTGGAGAATCTTCTCTTCTCTTGTAGGGAGCCGTACACTCATTGGAATAGTGTCCGGGTCTTCCACAACTGTAGCAGTTTCGCTCTCGACTAGAAGATCTTTTGTCATTGTACAACCTTGACTTGAAGCTTCTATCTTTGCTTCTACTCTTGTAGAACTTGTTGAAGTTCTTCACCATTAAGCTCAATTCTTCATTAAAGTTTTGTTTCTCACTTGATGATGTATGGGCTTCACATGAGGCTTTGTAGGCACCACTTGATTTGTTGTGAAGTTCCTCTTTATCCTTAAGTGACATCTCATGAGCAACTATTCTTCCAATCACCTCCGTTGGCTTGAGATCTTTGTAATTGGGCATCATTTGGATCAATGTGCACACGGTATCATATTTTCCATCCAAGGCTCTTAGAATCTTCTTGATGATGAATCTATCGGTCATCTCTTCACTTCCTAAGCCGGCAATCTCATTTGTGATGAGAGCAAGCCTAGAGTACATTTCAGCGACACCTTCACCATCCTTCATTTTGAACTTGTCAAGTTGACTTTGAAGCACATCCATCTTGTATTCCTTGACGGAGTCGATACCTTCGTGCATATCAATCAAAGTGCCCCAAATTTCCTTTGCATTCTCAAGACGGCTGATTTTGTTGAATTCTTCGGGGCACAATCCGTTGAAGAGAATATCACAAGCCTGAGCATTGTATTGCAACATCTTCAACTCATCCGCGGTAGCTTCACGGTTTGGTTCTTTCCCATCAAAGAAGTCACCTTGCAAACCAACACACACAATAGCCCAAACGGCGGGGTTATGTCCAAGAATATGCATTTTCATTTTATGCTTCCAACTAGCCAAATTAGTACCATCAAAGTAAGGACCTCTACGGTGATAATTTCCCTCGCTAGATGCCATACTCTCCTAGATTGTGAAACCAAGGCTATGACCACCAAAAGCTATGGAGATCAAAGCAAATGGAGACCAAAGCTCTGATACCACTTGTAGGATCGAAAGTATGTCTAAAGGGGGGGTGATTAGACTACTTGACCAAATAAGAACTTAACTTTTTCCCAATTTTAGTTCTTGGCAGATTTTAGCTATTGTAGGACAAGTCAAGCAATCATCACACAATTCAAGCAGGCATGCAAAGAGTATATTGGCAGCGGAAAGTAAAGCATGCAACTTGCAAGAATGTAAAGGGAAGGGTTTGGAGAATTCAAACACAATTGGAGACACGGATGTTTTTCCCGTGGTTCGGATAGGTGGTGCTATCCTACATCCACGTTGATGGAGACTTCAACCCACAAAGGGTAACGGTTGCGCGAGTCCACGGAGGGCTCCACCCACAAAGGGTAACGGTTGCGCGAGTCCACGGAGGGCTCCACCCACGAAGGGTCCACGAAGAAGCAACCACCCACAAAGGGTCCACGAAGTAGCAACCTTGTCTATCCCACCATGGCCATCGCCCACGAAGGACTTGCCTCACTAGAGGTAGATCTTCACGAAGTAGGCGATCTCCTTGCCCTTACAAACTCCTTGGTTCAACTCCACAATCTTGTCGGAGGCTCCCAAGTGACACCTAGCCAATCTAGGAGACACCACTCTCCAAGAAGTAACAAATGGTGTGTAGGTAATGAACTCCTTGCTCTTGTGCTTCAAATGATAGTCTCCCCAACACTCAACTCTCTCTCATAGGATTTGGATCTGGTGGAAAGAAGATTTGAGTGGAAAGCAACTTGGGGAAGGGTAGAGATCAAGATTCATATGGTAGGAATGGAATATCTTGGTCTCAACACATGAGTAGGTGGTTCTCTCTCAGAACATATGAGTTGGAATTGTGTATGTGTTCTGATGGCTCTCTCCACGAATGAAGAGGAGGTGGAGGGGTATATATAGCCTCCACACAAAATCCAACCGTTACACACAGTTTTCCAATCTCGGTGGGACCGAATCAACAAACTCGGTCGGACCGAAAAGGTAAACCTAGTGACCATTAGAGATTTTCGGTGGGACTGACATGCAACTCGGTAGGACCGATATGGTTAGGGTTTGGGCATAACGTAATCCCGGTGAGAGTGTAACACAAACTCGGTGAGACCGATTTTGGTAATTAGCTAACCAGAGAGTTGGTCAGGCAAACTCGGTGGGACCGATTTGCTCTTTTGGTGAGACCGAAAAGTTACAAAAAGGAAACACTGAATTTACATTGCAATCTCGATGGGACCGATTCGCTCTTTCGGTGAGACCGAAAAGTTACGAAAGGGAAACAGAGAGTTTGCAATCCCATCTCGGTGAGACCGAGATCCCTATCGGTAGAACCGAATTGCTAGGGTTTGGCAGTGGCTTATGACAAGTGAAACTCGGTGGCGCCGGATAGAAAGAATCGGTAGGACCGAGTTTGGCTTAGGGTTTAGGTCATATGTGGATATGGGAAAGTAGTTGAGGGTTTTGGAGCATATCACTAAGCACATGAAGCAAGAGCCTCATTAAGCAACACCTCATCCCTCCTTGATAGTATTGGCTTTTCCTAAAGACTCAATGTGATCTTGGATCACTAAAATATAAAATGAAGAGTCTTGAGCTTTTGAGCTTGAGCCAATCCTTTGTCCTTAGCATTTTGAGGGTTCCACTTTCACATCCATGCCATGCCAATCATTGAGCTTTCCTAAAATAATCATCTTGGAATAGCATTAGCTTAATGAGCTATATGTTGTTATGAATTACCAAAACCACCTAGGGATAGTTGCACTTTCAGTCATTGACCTAGGGGGGGTCAAACTGTGGTCAACTGTAACAGCCTGGATTTTTGCCCTTTTCTTTTTCCTTTGATTTTCTTGGATTTCCTGTTTTGTTTTTCTTTTCCGTGGCTATGTGGTTTTGAAACTAGGGAATATCATGTCTTCCTAGGTTTTATAGTGGCTTGTCACCCTCTTCATCATCCCAAGATCATGTCATTTCCATCCTTGACCTAACCCAAAACTCTTTTGTTGGGAATATTCCTTTTCTGATAAAGGAATAACCCTTTAAAACCCTAGGTTGTGAAGCAACCTATATTTCTGTCACTCCTAAAATTCCCAAATAATTCTCATAAAATGTTTGGGTCCTATCTTTCTCAAATATGGAAAAATATTTCATTCCCATGTTCAAACATAATCCTCCAATAATTCTTTTCCTATTCTGTCCTAAATGGCACTTTGCAAAGGAAGTGCTATTTATGTTTGCCCATTTGAACCTAAACATCTTGGAAATCTTTTCCTGTCCATATCATTGGCTCATGCCAAAATTCAACTCACTTTGCCTAGTAAATATTCCTGAGCAATTTTTCAAAGTTCCTGTCTGAGGGAAGTGATTGTGAAGGAAGTACAAGATAGGCATATCCAAATTAGTTGAAAATTTTCGAGGTCCTTTATATGATCAAATCATGACTCTCAACCAAAAATGAGCTCATGTAACTCCTCTATGTGAGCCCAGCCCCAAATCTTAGTTTTTGGTCAGATTTTTAGTTTATGAAGCAACTATATTTTATATTGCTTCAATTGATTTGAAAATTTACCAGGACATGCTTCTACCTATATAAACTCCCTCCACCAAGTTTTACCTTCATTGGTTAATCCAATTGCCTTGTGTAATTTCTCCAAGTTTCTGTCCAGAATGAAGCTTTGTTAAGCAAGTGGCACTTTGGTATTTCCAAATTGCATGAAATTTTTACAGCAGCTTCATACCATCATATAACCCCTCTCTGCCAAATTTCAGCTCATGAAAATCAAGTATGTGAGTGCATCATCCAAATCCCCAATTCTGGCCAGTATTGCACTTTCTACAGCAACCCTCATCTTAACCCCTCCTCCTAGTCTGATTTTTGGTGATCATCATCACCTTAGTATGTGATCATCATCAGACAAACTAGTTACCATGTTACAGAGCTGGTTTAACCACAGCAAGTTACAAACACATTCTTACTGATTTACTTTTGGAGCTAAGTGCAAATGTCTTCTTTGCGCCTGGACCGATATATTTCCTCATTTTGACTGAGGGCACCAAGGTCTATCTACTGGACATGGTTGGCCACGCCAAAGAGGGCCTCTTGCGCCAGTGCGCGTGGTGATCACGCTGGCGTCATGGCTGCAGGCGTGTTCTGGCTTGTTCCGGCCACTATGCTCGTCCCCTGCCTCCTCGTCTCGACCTCAAACCTTGTCCATGAGCTCGCCCGTGCTCGACTACGTCGCCCTGCATCGCTGCCTCATCGTGGTTCGCCATTAATGCGCCACTAGAACAGTGCCCGTGCCATGCCCTTGACCTCCATTAGAGCACTGCTCAAGCTCGCTTGTGAGCTCCAGAGCCTTCACCTCGGCTATATAAGGAGTGCCCGAGTCCCTCCGCACCTCACCAGCCTCTTCCCAAGCCTCCTCGCCCACCAGAGTCCTCGGCCCTCTCCTCTTTTCGCAGGAGTTCGCCTCGGCCGTTGCGGTTCCTCCTTGGTCCCGTCTAGCTCGAGCCTCCTCCTCTCCTCTTGTGTTGTCCACTAGCTTCCCCGCATCCTTGAGCATCGCCCAAACCCCTTTCCCCTCGTCGAAGAGCCCCAGGGCCGCGTCTCTCAAGTCCGGCCGCCGCCTCCACCGTTCGGCCAACTCGTCGTTCGGGCCATCCGATGATCCTCTCTCCTCCCGTCGCCACTATAGTCTCCCCCATCGTCCCCGCGAGTCACCCCGCCCACTCTCCCTAGCCTCCTCGTCGCCGGAGTGCTCCCCCCTCCAAGTGAAAGGCCTGCAGAGCCCGTTCCATTCCTCCATTGCCACGGTCACTCCGCTCCTCCCCGCCGCCCCCTCTGCTTGGGGATGGGTGCGGCGCGGTCCCACAATCCCATCGGTGGTCACCGCACGGCCTGAGGTGGCCTGAGTCGGCCGCCACGTCGCCAGCAGCACGGCCCCTCCCCTGCATCTTCTGTCCTGCACGGGGGAGCAGCAGGAGGAAGAAGACGAGCGTGGCTCGGCCCCTCGCCTGCGCGCGGGACCGCGCCTCTGCAATGTCATGTAAGTGACAACGTATTTTCCAAGAAATATGTTTCCTTATTTTGAAGGCGTATTCCCATCTTCTTTTTCTCAAAATACGTTTTCTCTTCAGGAAAACGTATTTCCTCTACTGCAACCCAGAAGGCGTTTTCTCCTTTCTAAAAGCGTATTCTGATTTTGCGCCTCTGCTTTATCCACTCAGGGACCCGTTGGTGATAAATTTTTCACAGATTGGTCCTTCTTCTTCCACACCTCATAACTCCGCAACCGTAACTCCGATTGAGGTGAAACCAACGCTCACTTCTTCGTATCGTCGAGCTCTATCTTTTGGTATCATTTTCACTAGGTGCTTTCACAGTGAAAATGACCATTTTTTCCCTTGCCACTAATCAGCCCCCTCCGAGAACGTACCGTCCGACGTGTCGTTCCGCGGCTTCACCGCGCTTCTTCCTGGAGTCTCCATCACCCCGGGCAAGCCACAATACCCACTTGCATGATAGTCATGCAGTAGCCATAGTTTTCAACTTGAATATTTATTAAATGCTTTCTTCCTTAAAAGATGGTTATAGTTGTTTCGGTAATGCTTATGGATTCATGCTTACTTTCTTGCTATGTTGTTATGCACTTGGTTGTCATGCCCTGCTAGTTGTTAGTATTCCTTTCATATGCTTATGCTTGATAGTAGTACATATTGATGTTGGTAATGGTCTTCGGTGCATGACTATCGTCTGCCCCAAGTACTATTGTTATGCATGTTCCATTTGTCGGGATCCTGATCCTAAGTCACACCAATCTAGCATGTAACACTTCATATCACTTTGCGGCCTCACGCACGGTATTCTCATGGGTGCCACCTTACCTGGCCCGGGACCATTTACGCCTTTTGGCTCATGTATATGAGAAAGATGGGATCCGGCCGTGCGCGCGTCGGGCACGCGCCGTGCATCCGACTGGCGGGAGGAAGAAGACCTCCCTGCCCCTGGTGGGCTGGGCCGGCCAGATGGGCTGCTAGGTGAGCGCCAGGTAGGTGCTTTCTCCCTCTCTCTCTTATTTGTTTCAGTTTTTCTAATTTCTGCTACTGTTTTGCAAATAAAATACTAACCAAAACACTTTGGTTAATTCTATAAATTTTTGTGAGGAATATTTGAAATATTTTCAAACCACAAAAGAAATTTCAGAATATTTGGAGCAACCAATATTTAATGGTAAATTTTAAACTCCAACTCAAATACCATAATGATTTAATTCTATGACCAAAATGTCCTGGAAAAATATGCATCGTCTCTGGTAGAGGCTTTCACCTTTTTCCATAAATCATGAACATTTTAAAAGGATATTTTGAGGTCATTGAATATATTTTGGTTGAACCTATTTCAATTGCATTTGTGCTAGGGTTTATCAATCCCCAATTCAACTTCATTTGAAATTTAAACATGATGCACAAAGGAAACCTATAACATACCAGAACTAGGGATGTGACAACTCGCCCCCATTCGAAAAAATCTTGTCCCGAGATTCAGGAGTTGGTGGAAAGAAAGCGGGGTACTCAAGTCGAAGATGATCTTCTCGCTCCCAAGTAGCTTCTCTCTCAGCATGATGAGACCACTAAACCTTGAGAAACTTGATGTTATGACGTCGAGTGACACGCTCTGCTTGATCCAGAATGCGAACGGGGTACTCTCGATAAGTGAGGTTATCTTGGAGATCAAGCGTTTCGTGGTCCACTCCGCGGATGGGATCCGAGAAGCAACGCCTGAGTTGAGAGATGTGGACGACATCTTGAACTCGAGAAAGATGTGGAACCTCTCCTTGTTTAGCGAGAATGCGAAAAGGACCAATGTAACGAGGAGCCAACTTGCCCTTGATACCGAAACGATGTGTACCCTTCAAAGGAGTAACCCGAAGGTAAGCCTTGTCGCCAACTTCATAAGCCACTTCCTTATGACGACGGTCATATGGCTCTTTTGATGAGATTGGGTTGTTTTCAAATTCTCACGAATGATGCGAACTTGCTCTTCTGCCTCCTGGATCATATCCGGTCCAAAGAATTGCCTTTCACCGATTTCTGACCAGTTCAAAGGTGTTCGACATCTTCGTCCATACAGAATCTCGAAGGGTGCTTTCTTAAGACTAGATTGGTAGCTATTGTTATAAGCAAACTCGGCAAAGGGAAGACATTTCTCCCAATCCATACGGAATGAGATAACGCAAGCTCTAAGCATGTCTTCGAGAATTTGGTTGACCCTTTCCACCTGACCACTTGACTGAGGGTGGAAAGTGGTACAGAAAGAAAGATGAGTTCCCATGGCATTCTGGATACTTTCCCAGAAATGAGAGGTGAAAAGACAGCCACGGTCTGAATTGATCTCTAGTGGAACACCATGGAGTGACACTACTCGGGAGATATATAAGTCAGCGAGCTGACTAGCAGTGATACTCTCTCGAACAGGTAGGAAGTGAGCCACTTCGGAGAGACAATCAATGACTACGAAGATAGCATTATTTCCTTTCTTGGTCCTGGGAAAGCCGGTGATGAAGTCCATACCAACTTTGTCCCATTTCCACTCAGGAATAGCTAAGGGTTGAAGGGTGCCAACAGGTCTCTGATGCTCTGCCTTAACGCGACGACAAACGTCATAGTTGGCAATATACTAGGTGATTTCTCTCTTCATCCTAGTCCACCAGAACCTCTGGCGTAGGTCCTGATACATCTTTGTACTACCGGGATGAATCGTGAGAAGAGAGTCATGGGCCTCCTTAAGGATCAGTTGCTGCATTTGTTGACATTTGGGAACCACCAAACGGTTTCCAAAGTAAACAACACCTCGTTCATCCATAGAGAAACAGCCAACAACTCCCTTGGAAATATTCTTCTTGATCCGGGAGATTCCCGTATCATGCTTCTGAGCCTCTATGATCTGATCCGCAAGGGTAGGTTTCGCCACCAAGGTAGAAAGGGAACCATGAGGAGCTATGTGAAGGTTAAGCTTACAGAATTCCTCATGGAGGGGTGGTTGACATTGTTGCTACATGAGGTTGTTGCAATAGGATTTACGACTTAAAGCATCAGCCATGACATTGGCTTTGCCTGGGGTGTAGGTGATTCCTAAGTCGTAATCCGAGATCAACTCCAACCAACGTCTCTGTCTGAGATTCAGATCCGGTTGGGTGAAGATATACTTGAGACCCTCATGGTCAGTGTAGATTTTGCAACGGTTACCAAGAAGGTAATGTCGCCAAGTCTTAAGTGCATAGACTATGGCTGCAAGCTCTAGATCATGTGTAGGATAATTTCCTCATGTGGATGCAACTGTCGAGATGCATAGGCAATCACATGACGATCCTGCATAAGAATGCAACCTAGTCCTAGACGCGAAGCGTCGCAATAGATAACAAAGTCTTTAGTGAAATCCGGTGGCACGAGTATGGGCGCAGAAGTCAGGTGTCTTTTCAGTTCCTGAAAAACTGTGCTCACACTGTGGGGTCCACTCAAACCTTTTATCTTTCTTGAGAAGCTCCGTGAGGGGTTTGTCCACTTTGGAGAAGTTTTCAACGAAGCGGAGACAATAACTGGCTAGACCAAGGAAACTCCTAACTTGTTTGACCGTTTCGGGTGGAGTCCAATCGAGAACGGCTTTAACTCTCTCGGGATTGACAACAATGCCCTTACCAGAGATCACGTGGCCCAAATAGGTCACTTCTGGCAACCAAAATTCACACTTGGAGAACTTGGCATAAAGGCAATGCTCTCTGAGTTTTTCTAACACAAGTCTACGATGTTCGGCATGCTCTTCCTCGTTCTTCGAGTAAATAAGAATATCATCGAGATAAACCACGACGAACTTATCTAAGTACTCCATAAAGATCGAGTTCATCAAGCGGGAGAAAGTAGTTGTAGCATTGGTTAGGCCGAAAGACATCACGGTGTACTCGTATTGACCATAACGAGTGACAAAGGCCGTTTTGGGGATGTCCCCATTCTTGATCTTGATTTGGTGGTAGCCTAACCTCAAATCCATCTTGGAAAAAACTGAGGATCCAGCGAGCTGATCATACAGGTCATTGATCCTAGGGAGCGGATACTTGTTCTTTATCGTGACCAAATTAACGGGATGATAATCTACAACCATCTGATCCGTACCATCCTTCTTCTTGGCGAAGAGGACAGGACAAGCCCAAGGAGAAAAACTGGGTCAGATGAAACCCTTTTGCAAGGACTCATCGAGCTGTTTCTTAAGCTCGGCTAACTCCAAAGGTGCCATCTTGTATGGTCTCCTAGAGATTGGAATAGTTCCTGGGATAAGTTCTATGACAAACTCTACATCTTTGTCAGGTGGGACACCTGGCAGTTCTTCTGGAAAGACATCCGGGAAGTAACGGACTACTGGAACATCCTCAAGGTCTGGAAGAGGGCTGACATTAAGAGAATAGAGTTGACGCCTTGCAACTCTAGTGGAGACAGTGACTATTTTGCTAGATGGATGTGTAAGTTGAACAGATCTAGTGTAACAATCGATCTTGGCATGGTGAGCTGTCATCCAGTCCATACCCAAGATGATGTTAATATCTGAAGACATGAGAGATATCAAAGAAGCAAGAAATACCAGTCTATCAACGAGGATTTCATTACCATGGCTTACCTTGGAGGTTTGCCATTTGGAACCAGGAGTCTGGATTATTAGTGGAGTCGACATATTACAAAATGACATGTTGTGCAACCGAGCATAACCTTCAGATATGAAGGAGTGGGATGCTCCAGTATCGAACAAAACTAAAGCTGGGTGACAATTGACAAGAAGCATACCCAGTACGACATCGAGATCATCTTGAGCTTCTGTAGCTGAGACATGGTGCACACATGCTCGTTCAATGGAGGCTGGGTTGGTACTGATCATCTTGCCTGATGGCTTTTCACGACCAACAGACCTCTTGGACTGGGGTGGAGTATAACTGGACTGAGGGCAGTCACATGCATAGTGTCCTGGTTCTCCGCAGGTGAAGCAAGTTCCTGAGGTAGGACGTGGACCTACATTGGCAAGTGGTCCACTAATAGGCCTGGGTGGAGCATGTTGCTGAGCTGGGTGAGGCGCCACATCGGATGGCCTCAGTGCATATCCAGGTGGAAGAGCTGAGTTCGGAATCCAAATCCGTCGCTTCTGAGAGACAGAGCGGGAGGAAGAACCCAGATCACGGTTGTGCTTACGAGACTCCTCGTAAGTGAGCTGAGCTGTCTCTGCATTAATGGCCTTGTTCTCATGAGCGTGGAAAGTATCACAATGATGCAGGTGGAGATCACGATGCAACTTAGGGTCGAGACCCTTCCGGAACCTAGCCTGTTTCTTGGCGTCCGTGGACACTTCTTCTGTAGCATAGTGGGCGAGGTTTCCAAACTCTCTACTGTAAGCATCAACAGGCAGCTTACCCTGGGTAAAACTACAGAACTCTTCCCTCTTGCGGTCAATGAGAGCCTGAGGAATGTGCTGCTCCCGAAAAGCCTCGGTGAAATCCTTCCAGGTAGGAATCTGGACAGCTGGTAGCATAGCCTCATAGCTCTACCACCAAATACTAGCAGGACCTTCCAGGTGATAGGTAGCATAGGTGACCTTGTCACATTCAGCTACGTTTGCAGAATGCAACTTGTGAGTGATGCTTCGGAGCCAGTCATCTGCATCGAGTGGCTCAATGGAGTGATGGAAGGTGGGTGGTTTCAGACTAATGAAGTCGGTGATAGAAACCGACTTTTTACGCTGATGTGCGGTGTTCTGCTCAATTTGTGCCAGCAAGCGGTTAGCCTCACGCTTGTTCCTCTCGGATGCTAACAAGAATTCTGCCATCAAAGGCTGGTCAGGAGGATCCTCGTCCCTACCATCTTCGTGGTTCTTGCTATGAGCAACTGAACCTTGGTTAGCAGACGACATCCTGGCATAGAAACCAAGGAAAACAAGGATGGAATTAGCATGGATATAAGGATGCGGAATGTAATGCAAAAGCATTGGAAACTCTTGAAATCCTAGGACAATTTTGGCAGCATAACGACTGTAAATGCTCAAAAGGATTTTGAGACATTCATCAAAGGAATAGCATAATCAATCAACATCATAATGTCAAGGTTCTGGGTCAAACTGAGGACACACGGAAGTAGTAGAACTGAACAGGGACACAAACCCAACAATCCTATGATTTTACGGTTTAGTAACACGTCATCCTGAGAGATAGAGGAGAAGCCTAGGCCTTAACCCTCGTAGAATAGAAGAGGCTGACTCAGAAAGAATGACATGAGGTAAAGGAGTAAAAAGAGCCTTACGTTCCCTTCCACAATCAATTCCCTTATATAACTAAAGCATTTCTAGACTCAACTTCGACCAGTTTGGCTTGGTAATCCTACAGTCAGTCAGGCTCTGATACCAACGCTGTCGGGATCTTGATCCTAAGTCACACCAATCTAGCATGTAACACTTCATATCACTTTGCGGCCTCACGCACGGTATTCCCATGGGTGCCACCTTACCTGGCCCGGGACCGTTTGCGCCTTTTGGCACACGTATATGATAGTGTCGCTAGCATCCATATGACGGAGAACCCGGGCCGACATGACTAGTCGTGAACCCAAAGTGGCACTAACTTACAGGTACAGGCATACATGAATCAACCTCGAGCATGTCGGTCAACAGCGTATGAATCCGGGCTGTAGCACTGGGCTAACAAGACTCCGGGAACCCGAGCTGTAGCAGGCTAGGCAGGACTCCGGATGTCACCGCGTGACATTTTCCCGAAGGGACAGACACAGGAACGAAGTGAATCACATGCCGGCCAGTCAAGTGTTGCAGAGCAGTAGTGCTGGGCTAGCAGGACTCCGGTGAACCGGGCTGTAGCGGACTACTATGGCTCATGGAAGCACAAGACTACATTTCCCCATAAGAGAGGCTACCAGGGATAAACAACTAGGTTGTCGGATCCCACACATAGCAATACATGTTACACGTACGCATAACATGCAAGTATGTGCTGTACAACATGGCATCACAACATAACTCAAACTCATATAGATAAAGGCCCAAAAGAGCCACATAGCACTCAATACAAACAGGGGTCTCATGACCCATCATTCAGAGCATACAAGCAACGGAAGCATTACATGTCTGAGTACAGACAACTACAAAAGGAAAAGACTAAGAAGCCTGACTAAACACGACCCTCCCAAGGGTACAAGATCGCAGCTGGGATATGAGCTACTCGTCGAAGTCACTAGTGTAACCAACTGCAAAACTTAAATAAGCAAACATGGGTACGAAGGTACTCAGCAAGTCTTACATCAGAACTATCTACATATGCAACATTATCAACAAAGGGGTGGTGGAGTTTTAACAGCAGCAAGCCAACTTTGACTCAGTGGCTAACCTATACTGCGAGTATCAGAAACTTCTTTGAGGTGAGAAGACGCACACGAGTCCACATATTCACCATATCAATACTCCACTACGGATCCATTCCCGTCTCCCTACGAGAAGGCCATCCATAGCACTCATGCTTATCTTGCGTATTTTAGAGTATCCACTTCAAGTTGTCTATGTACTACATAAGTCCTCCAAGTTTCCATATCCGAGGAAAACAGCTTTTCGAATAGATAATGTTGACCCTACAGGGGTGTACTTCTTCACACACGCTCTCGCCACTTATAGCCCAGTACACGTCATGTACCTCGGCAACCTTCAAGCGAAAGCCGGGCGAGGGTGTCGGCCACGACCTGACTAACCACACGAGTCTCTCATCCAGATTTATCGCCTATTCGGGTTCCATCCGCAAGGAGATCCGGCCGGGGTGTCGCTCACGACCCCAAACAATGTATGCAGGGTTCCCAAGCCCACCATCTGGGTGCCACTTGGTACACCGTGCCACGGTGCCTAGTGTGTCCCAAGCCCGTCCCGTCAGACACCGCCTGGTAGAAAAGTAGCACTACCTACAAACGCCAAAAACTATTTGCAACTCCTGGACAGAGATCAAGTGGATTAATAAGCCAAGAGGGGCCGAATAACCGGAAACCAATGTGCGGTAGTAACTGGACTTGGATAACATACACAGAACTCAGTGCTTAGGGACGGTTCCAATGGGACAACCCACCATGTACTCCTACATGGCCTCTCATCGCTACCTTTACCAAAACGTGTTCACACACTTAGCCTTTATCGGTAGGACATGTTCACCACTCCGATTCATTCCCGGTGAATCAGACCTGACCCAACTCTAAGCATAGCTGGCATAAAGAAAACAAGTATGGATGAGTAGGCACATCAAGGCTCGAGCAACTCCTACTCATGCTAGTGGGTTTCAACTATTTACTTTGGCAATGACAGGTCATGCAGAGGAATGGGTTCAACTACCGCAGCAGAAAGTAGCAGTTTGAATCGTTGTTGTCCTAATGTAGTATAAGGAGCAGGAGCGAGAGTGTGGGATTTATCGAAATGCTCAAGGGGGGTTGCTTTCCTGATAGAACGACGAAGGGGTACGGCTCCTCTGACAGGTACTCGGGAACACCTTCCGGAGTGGAACCTACCGAGAATAAATGGTGCCAGTGATCAACACACAAACAAATGAAACAAAATGATGCATGAACATGGCATGTGCAAATGCTAGTGTTTGGGCCAATGCAAGATGCTACCAAGTTGGTTGAAGCCCATTTGAATCAAAGATTCAAATGCAATTCAAAATGAAGCATTTAAAATGCCCATATTATGTTTTCACTTATACATCATGTATAAGTTGGTTTTTCATGCATGTAACCGGCATAAATGGATTCCTTGCATTTTTCTAATAATTTTTCATATATAATTTATTTCATTCTGAGCTACGGTTGAATTTCTATGATTTTTAGAAGTTTTAACATTTTATGGAATTTTCTAATTATATAAAATCCAGAAAATGATGTACTGCGTCAGCATGACATAGCTGTGATGTCAGCAGGTCAACTGGGTTGGCCAGGTCAAACCTGACTTGTGGGACCCATACGTCAGTGTCTCAGACTGGTTTGGTGAATGACAGGTGGGACCGGTCCACGTTGACTTAACCAAAGTCAAAGCTGACACGTGGGGCCCACACGTATTAGTACTAATCTTAACAGAAAAATAGACTAACCTAACTATGCTCGGGGACCCACATGTCATTGACACAGGCAATAACTAAACATGATTAGCACCTAACTAATGGTGCCACGTCAGCCACCGGCGTTTAACCGGCAGCGACGACAGGCCGCGGCGGTGCCCGCGCCGGGTTTGCTCTACAGGCCACCGTTCGACGAGCGGTTTGTGGCTACGTGTTGATGGCGCTTGTGCGCATCTAGTGGTGCCCTCAGCTTCACCGGAGATGGCCCAAAACGACGACGGTGATGGCAAGTGCGGCAGCCGGCGTTCGGGCATCGAACGAGTCGACGGTGCAGGGCATGGAAGGAGCCGCGGTTAGGCGCGTTGGACTCGTGGGGGTGCGGTGAGCTCAGTAGTAAGCTTGGACACGTGCTTGGGCGGCCGTAGCCGTGGTGGCGACATGGCCGGCAGCGAGGAGCAATCGGCTCCGACGGCCACGGTGGCTAGAAGGCCCGGACGAGCACGGGGAGAGAGGGGTAAGAGACAGGGGCTCACGACGAATCCAGCAGAGTCAACAGCGAGGCCGGGGAGGGTCTGGAGCTCGCGAATCCACGCCAGCGAGCTTCAGTGGCCGACAATGAAAAAGATGGAGATGGCGTTGATGCAGAACTTCCCGGGTCGCCTGGCTCGTTGAGGTCGTAGCAGGCGGCGAGGCGGAGCTCTGGGGCAAGATGAGAGGCCCAGAGGGGCACGGTGGCTACGGTGAACGGCGTCGGTGGCGACGAGCGGGTTTAGGTCTGCTCGGGAGAGGGGCTAGAGTCCAGGGGAGAGAGCAGAGAGCGAAGGGAGAGTGAGAGAGAGTCGAGGGGGTCTGCGTGGCGTCTCCAGGGGTCGCGGGAGCAAGCAGGGAGGCAGGAGGTGGCGTGCGGTGGCCGTGCTCGCGTCGGGCACGCGCCGTGCATCCGACTGGCGGGAGGAAGAAGACCTCCCTGCCCCTGGTGGGCTGGGCCGGCCAGATGGGCTGCCAGGTGAGCGCCAGGTACGTGCTTTCTCCCACTCTCTCTTATTTGTTTCAGTTTTTCTAATTTCTGCTACTGTTTTGCAAATAAAATACTAACCAAAACACTTTGGTTAATTCTATAAATTTTTGTGAGGAATATTTGAAATATTTTCAAACCACAAAAGAAATTTCAGAATATTTGGAGCAACCAATATTTAATGGTAAATTTTAAACTCCAACTCAAATACCATAATGATTTAATTCTATGACCAAAATGTCCTGGAAAAATATGCATCGTCTCTGGTAGAGGCTTTCACCTTTTTCCATAAATCATGAACATTTTAAAAGGATATTTTGAGGTCATTGAATATATTTTGGTTGAACCTATTTCAATTGCATTTGTGCTAGGGTTTATCAATCCCCAATTCAACTTCATTTGAAATTTAAACATGATGCACAAAGGAAACCTATAACATACCAGAACTAGGGATGTGACACCATTTCATCCAGTTGGTTAAATGCTGGCATGCTGGCATTGTTGATATGTTATTGCATGATCTTTATTGTTGATGCTAGTGGTCATGTTATGCTATGAGTAGTGTTGTACTGGTAATATTCATGCTCTTCATTATGCCATGCTCAGTTGGATATGATTCATTGTTGATATGGTGGCTAGTTATGTTGCACCCGTGCTTATGTTGATATCATGTTCATGGATTGTAATTGTATCATGTTATTTTATCATGGCTGAGCATATTTGCATTCAAGTTTAACCGGATTAAATTGAACTTGAACACCTGTTGGCTGAGTCATGGTGCCACCATATCGAACTGACCAGTGCAACCACGCTTACCTTTATGGGAAGGTCCTAACTGGGTCTATTATCGTGCCTCCCGCCGGTGCCTCAGACTAGGGAAGGTTATGGGTGTGCGGTACCCTGGCCCGGTAAGCAGACATAACCTTGTGTGCTCATTGTTGTTATTATTATGGATCCAGTCCCCGTGAGGGACGTTTGGCCACGAAGGTGGTCGTTGTGTCTTTGGTAGACACGGGTCCACCCAGGACTAGCCCAGTTGGGAGTGGGTCGGAGTGGCCGGGAGAGTGTCATGACAATAGATCGGTTCTGTCGAAACGTCGTTGGTCCACCCAAATAGGAGTGCGAGACCATGGGTTCCGTAGTGTGGGTATAGTGTACTAACCTCTGCAGAGTGTATATTAAAATCTATCGATAGCCGCGCCCGCGGATAAGGGCCCAGATCATGTCGATCACACTGTGAGTCAATAGTAATAATAATAATGTGCTAGATAACAACCCCAGTTCGAGGATGAGATAAGTTGGTTGTGATCGCCGGAAGGATCACTGTTTGAGACCAAGTGTTGGTCATGGTTGTGATCGCCGGAATGATCACCGTGGTATCGAGAATACCGAGTTGTTGGATAGTCGTGATGTTGTGCGAGAATCATGGGTAAAGATCAAGCTCCTTGTGGTCATTTGATGATTACTATGGTATTGTTTATACCAAGCTTGATTTGATCCTGAGATGATCATGTAATGTCCGAAGTTGGTAAATGATGCATGTGATGGTTACGAGGTAACCCGAGCAGAATAAATGGTGCATGTAGTGTCATCATGTTGCATGCTAGTATCCTCAGATTTATATGTTCATACCATGATCATAATGTTCTAGCAGTATTATTTTCAAGTTGTTCATGCCATGATCATATTGTTCTAGCGATATTATGTTCATTTTGTTCATGCCTTGTTATCCTGATGATCTCATGATAATTCCTGCTTAACCTGTAATTGCCATGCTATTGTTTGTCTTGAATGCTTCTGGTCATTGTGAGCTTGCAAGTACATTCAATGTACTGACCTGGTGTGTCATGCCAGTTTGCAGGTCGTGCCTAGATTGCTTGCTTGTTTGGTGTTGTTCCTGTGTTCGCGAGCTAGGATAAATGTTCCAGCCAGAGTCCCTGCGGATTGGAGTCCATTATCGCCGTTCGTTGTTCCGCTGCCAGTAGTTGTTCTGCTACTTCGAGTTGTTATGCTGCTTGTATAGAGCAACCGTGGTTGGCGTAATGTCTCCGTGCCAATGTTATTCATTGTAATATCGGAACCCTTGTATTCATACCCGTGTTGTAATAGAGAGCTGGTTTGTTCTATACTAAGCAGTGCCGTATTCCATAATACTTCACCTCGATCTCTGGACTGGAATACGAGGCGTTCTAGTTTTCTCTGAGCCTGGGTGCCACATCAACCCCGGTCAAACTTGCCGGAGTTGACCCGGGGCTCGTCGCCGACAAGGCCAGGGACGGCGGAGAGGTGCAGGTTTCCTCCTCTGGCGACCAAATGGACGACGGAGGCTATCTACGTGATGAGGTGAGTGAGCCACGTTGATTGGTGGTGGCGGTGGAGCTCGGGGTCGCCGGAAACGACGCCGGCGACGACCTTGGCGGACGCCGGAGCTCGGGTGAGCTTAGGCTTGTCGCTAGGGGGCACAGAGAGGTAGAGTGGTGCTACAGGCTCCTTGGGATGCGGTGAGTGCGGTGGCATGCTCGGTTTCGAGCCAACGTGGTTGTGGCCACGACGGTGACATGCAGAGGCGGCGGCGGGTGCGGGCGAGCTAGGTGCGGTCGCAGTGGTGCACGGCAGAGCAAACGGAGAGGATAGGGAGAGGCAGAAGCTCACGGGGAACACAATGAGCTAGGCGGCGTGGTTGGGGACGAGCTGCTGCAGCGGTGACGGCGAAGGGGATCTCCGGCAGTGGCGGAGTCGGGCGAGGTTGATCCAGTGGCTTCGGGGCAAGCGAGCGCTCGGGCCTCGGCCTGCTCGATGGAGAGGACGACGTCGGAGCTACTGGACACAGCGAGACGGCGAGGAGGCGACGATGGCGGCGGTTTTCATGTCGGCGTGAGCGTGGCAGCGTCGCCAATGGTGGGAGAAGAGCGAGAGAGAGGAGCAGGGGGAGAGTGGGCGTGTCCAGGCGGTCAGGGGCGACATGGAGGTCGACCAGAGCGTCCAGGGGCGAAGTGGCAAGCAGCTGGCGTCGTGGCGAGCTCTCCCGGCCGGTGCCACCTCCTGCCTGCCTGCCTGGCAGGGAAGAAGCAGCTGGCTGGCATGGGCCAGCACAGTGCTGGGCCGCCAGGTGGGCCTGCGAGGTAGGTTGACCAGGTAAGCCTCTTTCTTTTATTTTCTGCTTTGTTTTGTTTCTGCAAGTTTGTGGCATTTCTAAAAATAGCTAGACTCCTTCAAAAATCACCAAACTGCTCATGGCCACTGTTTGGAATAAATCCAACATGGAACATTTCAGTTTAGGATTATTTGAGCATTTAAATGCCCAAATTCAAATAACTAATGATTTAATCCAGTGACCCTAGGATGACCTAGAAAATTGTGCACCATTTTTGTCAGAGGTTTAGGACCAAGGAAAAGATGATGAACATTTTAGAGTGTATTTCAGGTTCATTGAAAATATTTTTAGTAAACCATAGTTGGTTTCAGGGGGGTGCTGGGGGTTCTGTCATCCCCATTTCCATGTTTCTGATAAAGTTAAACATGATGCAAGCACTATAATGCATGAACTAGCTAGGGTGTGACAACTCACCCCCACTCAGAGAAATCTCGTCCCGACATTCAGGGTCCGTCGAAAAGAAGGTGGGGTATTCAAGTTGAAGACGGTCCTCCCTTTCCCAAGTGGCTTATTTCTCAGAATGGTGTGACCATTGAACCTTGAGAAACTTGACGTTATGGTGTCAACTGGTACGCTCGGCTTGATCAAGGATACGAATGGGATATTCCCGGTATGTGAGATTATCTTGGAGATCAAGCGTTTCGTGGTCCACTCCACGAATATGATCCAAGAAGCAACACCTGAGTTGAGAAACGTGGAAGACATCATGAACTCTGGAAAGGTGCGGATGTAGTTCCAATTGGTAGGCAACTTCTCCTCGTTTGGCAAGAATGCGAAAGGGACCAATGTAACGAGGAGCCAATTTGCCTTTGATATCGAATGGATGGGTTCCCTTCAGAGGAGTAACCCGAAGGTAAGCCTTCTCGTCGCCTTCAAAAGTCATGGCCTTATGTTTATGATCATATTGGCTCTTTTGACGGCATTGGGCTGTTTTCAACTTTCCACGAACAATGCGAACTTGCTCTTCTGCTTCCTGGATCATATCCGGGCCAAAGAATTGTGTTTCCCCGGTTTCTGACCAGTTAAGAGGCGTTCGACACCTTCGTCCATAGAGAACTTCAAAAGGGGCTTTGCCCAAGCTAGATTGATAGCTATTGTTAGAAGCAAATTCGCCAAATGGAAGGCATTTCTCCCAATCCATTCCGAATGAGATAACAGAAGCTTGGAGCATATCTTCCAGAATTTGATTGACGCGCTCTACTTGACCACTAGATTGAGGGTGGAAGGCGGTACTAAAGGAGAGACGAGTCCCCATAGCATTTTGGAAACATTCCCAAAATCGAGAGGTGAAGAGACTTCCACGGTCTGAGTTAATCTCCAATGGAACACCTGGAAGAGACACTATTGGAGAGATATACAGGTCTGCTAGCTGGCTAGCAGTTACACTCTCCTGAACAGGGAGGAAGTAGGCTACTTTGGAAAGACGATCAATGACAACGAAAATAGCATTATTCCCTCTCTTTGTCCTGGGAAACCCGGTGATGTAGTCCATATCGATTTTATCCCATTTCCATTCAGGAATAGCTAAAGGTTGAAGGGTGCCAGCAGGCCGTTGATGCTCTGCTTTAACATGATGACAGACGTCGCAATTTGCAACATATTGAGCGATTTCTCTCTTCATCCTAGTCCACCAGAACCTCTGGCGTAGATCCTGATACATCTTGGTACTACCGGGATGAATTGTGAGAGGAGAATCATGAGCTTCCTTAAGGATCAATTGCCGTAGTTGTTGTTTCTTGGGAACCACCAAATGATTCTCGAAGAAAACATCACCTCGCTCATCCATAGAGAAACATTTAGCAGCTCCGCTAGCAATGTTCTCTTGGATGCGGGAATACCCTTGTCACGCTTCTGGGCAGCTATGATTTGATCCGTAAGGGTAGGTTTCACCACCAAGGTAGATAGGAATCCTTGAGGAACAAAATGAAGGTTAAGCTTCCAAAATTCCTCATGGAGAAGTGGTTGACATTGTTGTAACATCAGGTTGTTACAATAAGATTTACGACTTAGTGCATCAGCCATAACATTGGATTTTCTCAGGGTATAAGTTATCCCTAAGTCGTAATATGAGATCAACTCGACCCAACGTCTTTGCCTGAGATTCAAATCTGGTTGGGTGAAGATATATTTCAGAATTTGGTGATCGGTGAAGATCTCGCAACGATTACCGAGAAGGTAATGTCACCAGGTTTTGAGTGCATGAACTATAGCTGCAAGCTCTAGATCATGTGTGGGATAGTTTTCCTCATGTGGGTGTAACTACCGTGAAGCATAGGCAATTACATGACAATCTTGCATGAGTATGCAACCTAGTCCTTGTCGCGAGGCGTCGCAATAGATAATAAAGTCCTTGGAGAAATCTGATGGTACCAGTACGGGAGCAGATGTAAGGCATCTTTTCAGTTCCTGAAAGCTGAACTCGCACTGTGGGGTCCACTCGAAGTTTTTATCTTTCTTGAGGAGTTCAGTTAGAGGTTTAGAAACCTTGGAGAAATTCTCGACGAAGCGGCGACAGTAGCTCGCTAAGCCAAGGAAACTCCGAACTTGCTTGACCGTTTCAGGTGGAGTCTAATTAAGAATGGCCTGAGCTTGGTCAGGATTGACAGCAATACCCTTACCAGAGATTACATGGCCTAGGTAGGTCACTTCTGGCAACCAAAATTCACATTTGGAGAATTTGGCATAAAGGCGATGCTCTCGGAGTTTCGTCAATACCAGCCTTAGATGTTCGGCATGTTCTTCCTCATTCTTGGAGTAGATGAGTATATCATCGAGGTATACCACGATGAATTTATCCAAATACTCCATGAAGATCAAGTTCATTAACCGAGAGAAGGTGGCTGGAGCATTGGTTAAACCGAAGGACATGACGGTGTACTCGTATTGGCCATAACGAGTAACAAACGCCATTTTGGGAATGTCCCTATTCTTGATTTTGATTTGATCGTAGCCCAACATCAAATCCATTTTGGAGAAGACTGAGGATCCAGCGAGCTGATCATACAGGTCGTAGATCCTGGGGAGCGGATACTTGTTCTTTATGGTAACAGGGTTGATGGGTCGCTAATCTACAACCATCCATTTGTACCATCCTTCTTCTTCACGAAGTGGACGGGGCAAGCCCATGGAGAAGAACTAGGACGGATGAAACCCCTTTTCAATGACTCATCGAGTTGTTTCTTAAGCTCGGCTAGTTCTAGGGGTGCCATCTCATGGGGTCTTCTAGAGATTGGGACAGTTCCTGGAACAACATCTATCACGAACTCCACATCTCTATCAGGTGGAACACCTGGCAGTTCTACTGGAAAGACATCCGGAAAGTCACGGACTACCGGAATATCTTCAAGGTCTGGAAGAGGGTTGGCATTAAGAGAGTAGAGTTGACACTTGGCCACTCGGTTTAAGACATTGACCGTCTTGCCCGATGGGTGGGTAAGTTGAACAGTTTTAGTGGCACAATCAATCTTAGCATAATGGGCTGACATCCAGAGCATACAAGTCAAAGCACACTGAGTACATACAACTACAAATGAAAAAGGCTGAGAAGCCTGACTATCTACCATATCCTGCCAAGGGCACAAGATCGTAGCTGAGGTATCAAGCTAAACGTCGAAATCCACGCGGAACTACTAGCGAGACTGAAGTCTCTCGGCAAAACATAAAATAAGCAAACATGAGTACAAATGTACCCAGCAAGAGTTACATCAGAACTACCTACATATGGATCGATATCAACAAAGGGGGGTGGTGGAGTTTGACTGCAGCGAGCCAGCTTTGACTCGGTGGCTATCCTAAACTACGATTGCAAGTAACTCTTTTGAGGTGGCGCACACGAGTCCACATATTCACCAAATCAATACACCACTATGGTTCAGCTCCCATCTCCCTACGAAAATGCCATCCATAGCACTCATGCTTATCTTGCGCATTTTAGAGTATCCACTTTCACTTGTCTATGAACTGTTATAGGCAACCAAGTAGTCCTTTACCGCGGACGCGGCTATTCGAATAGATGATGTTAACCCTGCAGGGGTGTACTTCTTCATACATGTTTCCACCACTTAGCGTATGCACACGACATGTGCTCGGGAGACTTCAAGCAAAAGCCGGCGTGGGTGTAGACCATGACCTAACTAACCACACAAGTCTCTAGTCCAGGTTTATCGCCTATTCAGGTTTCATCCACGAGGAGATCCGGCCGGGGTTTCGCTCACAGCCCCAAACAATGTGTACAAGGTTCCGATACACCAAACGGGTGCCCGGCATACCCGACCACGGTGTATCTACCGCATCATAGACCACCCCTGGGGTCAGCGCTACGCACGGCCTCCAACACATATCTACAAACACCAGAAACTAGTTGCAACTCCTAGACAGAGGATAGGGGTGGTTAATAAGTCGAGAGGGGTCATATTTTAGGGCCCAATGCATGGTAGTAGCTTAAGGACGGTTCCAGTTAAACAACCCACCATGTACTCCTACATGGCCTCTCATCGATACCTTTACCAAATCGTGTTCAAGACATCACTCACATTACCAACATAATCATTTCACTCTAGCCCATCACCCAGATGAACCAGACCTGACACGACTCTGAGCATAGTAGGCATAGCAAGGTAGGAAACACAAACATGGTTCAATCAACTCCTACACATGCTACTGGGTTTCATCTAGTTAATGTGGCAATGACAGGTCATGCAAAGGAAATGGGTTCAACTACCTTAGCACACAGCAGTTTGAAATGTTGTTGTCTTAAATCCAGTAAATGAGAGTAGGAGCAAGAACATGGGATTGTATCGATATGATCAATGGTGATGCTTGCCTGATGGAGTGGTAGTAGGATACTGCCCTTCAGTCGGCTATTCGTGGGTATCCTCGGAGGCAGAACCTACCACAGAACACACATCAGAACACAATCATCAGATGGCAATATGCAACAATATGATGCATACTATGACATGGCAATATGAGTGTGTTTTGGCTAATGCATTCCAAAACAGGTTGGATTGAGTCCATTTGAATCAAAGATTCAAATGAAAGCCCATGATATGAAGTCATATTAATGCATTAGCTTGTTTCACATAAACAACAAGGTTAAAGTGTTCTGACATGCATGAAACCATTACATATGGAAAGATTGGATTTTTTGATCAATTTTCATATATAAATCTTTGCATTTGGAGCTACAGATTAATTTCTATGATTTTTTGAAGTTTATAATATTTTCAGGAATTTCCTGTATAAGAATAAATCCAGCAAATGATTTATTGCGTCAGCTTTACGTCAGGGTGACATCGGCAGTCAACGGGGATGGTCCAGGTCAAACCTGACCAGTGGGTCCCGCATGTCAGTGTCATTAGACTAAATAATTTTAGTTAGTCCTAATCCTAGGTTAGTTAGCAGGGCGGGCCCACCCGTCAGTACCCACTAGGGTCAAACGGTGGTCAAACCCAGGTCAACTGGGTCAAAACCTGCCGGCGACTCGACGCCGGTGAGGCCAGACGCGGCGTGGAACTGCGGGTTTGCGTCTCCGGTGACCAAACGGCCGGCGGAGGGCATCTACGTGATGCGGACACACGCCCGCATCGATTAGTAGTGGTGGTTGGGCTTGGGGTGGCCGGATTTGTCGCCAGCGATGACCTCAGCGGTTGCAGGAGCTCGGGTGAGCTTGAGGTTGAGGCTAGGGCGGACGAGTCAGCGCGTGCGAGGCATCTACGGGTCCTACGCGACGCGGCGAGGTCATTGGATAGGACGACTGGGCTGTTGCATGGCTGGAGCCATGTCGGCGGCGAGCTCAGGCGGCGGCGCATGCGGGTGTGCTTGATGCGGCGTCCACGGCGAGTGGTAGAGGGAACGGAGAGGGGGAGGATGGTCAGTTGCTCACGGTGGATGCAGTGAAGCAGACGGCGGGCTTGGAGGGGGTCGGAGCTGATCGAGGTGATAAGGGGGATCTCCGGCGGCCGACGGTGAAGATGAAGATGATGGAGTCGCTTTGGGCGTCCCGGGGGCGCGTGCTTTGTCTTGGAGCTCTGTGGCATCGAGGCGGAGCCTTTGGGCATGGCGTAAGGGTGAGGTGGTGGCTCTGGGCATGGTGGCAGCGTACGGCGGCGGCGGTCGCTCTTGGGTGCATGCCAGAGAGAGAACAGAGGAGGGGGATGAGCTCGAGGGAGTGAGCTCGAGGGACCAGGGGGGCTGCGTGGCGCCTCCAGGCGCTTGGTCGAGGGCGGGAGAGGAAGCAGAGGGTGGTGTCCGATGCATGCGCGGGCGACACGCCTCTGCCTTTTGGCAGAGGTGGGATACGACTGGCAGCTGCCAGTGGGCTGGGCCGGTTGGGGGAGTTAGGCCAGGTGGGCTTCGAGGTAAGTCGGGTCGGTCTCTCTCTCTCTCTTCTTTTATTTGTTTCTGTTTTCTATTATTCTATAACTTAAGGGCTTTATTAAAAATACCAAAAAAATCTCAAAATTCATGAAACTGCTGAAGGCTGCAGTTTGGAATAATTCCAACAGTAAACATTTTACTTCATGAATATTTGTATATTTAAAATATTATATAGCATTTAAATGCCCAAATGCAAATACCATATGATTTAATTCAGTGACCTTAAGATGACCTAGAAAATTGTGAACCAATTTTATCAGAGGTTCTAACCCAAGACAAAAATGATGGACATTTTAGAAGGGCATTTCAGGTTCATTGAAAATGATTTTAGTAAACCCTAGTTGTTTTAGAGGGGTGCTAGGGGTTCTTTCATCCCCATTTCAAGTTTCTGAGAAATTTAAACATGATGCACACATGAAGGGCTAGCCTAGTGCATGCCAGAACTAGGGATGTGACAACTCACCACTACTAAACAAGAATCTAGTCCCGAGATTCAGGCGTAGGGTAAGATGAAGGGGGGGGGGGACGGAACTAACACAATCTTCACGATCTAGGCTGCACTTCATAAGAACGTTGATTCGATCATCATCTTTGCACGACATGACAACAAGAGGAAAGGGAGAATTTTATAAGAATCAATTTTCCTGGGGTTCGAGCAACTTAGTATCATCTTAATGATCACAAGATCAAGTCACGGGATGGGACATAGAAACATCTCTGGAGCTGAGAGGGCAAAACTTGCATCAGGAGGGATGGAAGAAACAATTTGACGAGGGTTTCAAATAGCAAGCAAAAATTGCCATGATTCCATAACGGGGCACGTTAAGGAAGGTGACTCATAGAATTATTACCTTAAGTGGCAAAAAGAATTACTTTTGATCCATAGATCATTGAAACTCTTCATACCAGCCTAAGGCAAATCACAATTGATCGTTAGAAAGAATTCAAGAGGATGGCATACTCAGTTTGGAAAGCAAACTACGGTTATAGAACAACTCGGCAAATGGAAGGCACACTCCAGTTGATACGAAGGATATAACCTAGTGACTAAGCATTCTTTCAAGAACTCAAGCATTCCCATATTCATCAAAGTTGTCAGGACCATGATCCCAAGTCACACCGATCTAGCATGTAACACATCATATCACTTTGCGGCCTCACGCATAGTATTCCCACGGGTGCCACCTTACCTGGTCCAGGACCATTTGCGCCTTTTGGCTCACGTATATGATAGTGTCGCTAGCATCCATATGACAGAGAACCCGGGCCGAAATGACTATTCATAAACCCAAAGTGGCACTAACTTACAGGGACAGGCATACATGACCCAGCAATGAACGTGTCGGTCATCAACGAGTGGATTCGGGCTTTAGCAACTGGGCTAGCAGGACTCTGGGAATCCGGGCTGTAGCAGGCTAACAGGACTCCGAAAGACACCATGTGACATTTTCCCGAAGGGACAGAGACAGGTTCGAAGAAGGACACATGTCGGCCAGTCTAAGTGTTCCGGAGCAGTAGCAACTGGGCTAACAGGACTCCGGTAAACCGGGTTGTAGCAGACTACCATTGCTCAGTGGAAGCACCAGACTACATTTCCCCATAAGAGAGGCTACCAAGGATAGGCAACTAGGTTATCAGATCCCACACACACCAAGCATTTCAATCATACACACAATTTGCTCGTTATGTGTAAATACAACATGGCATCACAACATGACTCTACGACTAGAACTAATTATTCAATAGGCTCCGAGGAGCGAGATATTACAAACATGGGTCTCATCACCCAACATTCAGAGCATACAAGTCAAAGCACATGCGGAAGCTTAACATGTCTGAGTACAGACATCTACAAATGAAAAAGGCTGAGAAGCCTGACTATCTACCAGATCCTGCCCGAGGGCACAAGATCGTAGCTGAGGTAACAAGCTAGACGTCGAAGTCCACACGGAACTACTAGCGAGACTGAAGTCTCTCTACAAAACATAAAATAATCAAACTTGAGTACAAATGTACCCAGCAAGACTTACATCAGAACTAACTACATATACATCGGTATCAACAAAGGGGGTGGTGGAGTTTAACTGCAGCAAGCCAGCTTTGACTCGGTGGCTATCCTAAACTACGACTGCAAGTAACTCATTTCAGGTGGCGCACACGAGTCCACATATTCACCAAATCAATACACCACTATGGATCAGCTCTCGTCTCCCTACGAGAATGCCATCCATATCACTCAAGCTTATCTCGCGCATTTTAGAGTATCCACTTTCACTTGTCTATGAACTGTTATAGGCAATCCAGAAGTCCTTTACCGTGGACGCGGCTATTCGAATAGATCATTTATAACCCTCCAGGGGTGTACTTCTTCACACATGTTTCCACCACTTAGCGTCTGCACACGACATGTGCTCGGTAGACTTCAAGTGAAAGCCAACGTGGGTGTAGACCACGACCTAACTAACCAAACAAGTCAATAGTCCAGGTTTATCGCCTATTCGGGTTCCATCTGCGAGGAGATCCGGCCGGGGTTTCGCTCACAGCCCCAAACAATGTGTGCAGGGTTCCCGAGACACCAAACGGGTGACTCGGTACACCGGGACATGGTGTATCTACTGCATCATAGCCCAACCCTAGGGTCAGCGCTACGCACGGCGTCCAATACATATCCTACAAACACTAGAAACTACTTGCAACTCCTGGACAGAGGACAAGGGCGGTTAATAATTCGAGTTGGGTCATATTTTAGGGCCCAATGTGTGGTAGTAGCTGTTCATGGATCAAAAACACAGAACTTAGTCCCTGAGGACGGTTTCAGTGAGACAACCCACCATGTACTCCTACATGGCCCCTCACCGGTACCTTTACCAAAACATGTTCACTCACTTAGCTCATACACCGTAGGACATGTTCTCCACTTTCCAATTCATCCCCGATGAATCAGACCTGACTCAACTCTAAGCAGTAGCAGGCATGACAAACAAGCATGAATGAGTAGGCACATCAGGGCTCAAACAACTCCTACTCATGCTATTGGGTTTCATCTATTTACTGTGGCAATGACAGGTCATGCAGAGGAAAGGGGTTCAACTACCGCAATAGGTATCAGTTGAATCGTTGTTGTCCTAATGCAGTAAAAGAGAGAAGGAGTGAGAGAGTGGGATTGTATCCGAATGAACAAGGGGGTTTTGCTTGCCTGACGGAGTGGTACAAGGATACTACCCTTCAGTTGGATACTCGTGAATATCCTTGGAGGCAGAACCTACCACGAAGAACACATCGAAGCACAATCATCACATGGCAACATGCAACAATATGATGCATGCAATGACATGGAAAAATGAGCGTGTTTTGGCTAATGCAACTTAGAACAGGTTGGTTTGAGCTCATTTGAATCAAAGATTCAAATGCAAACCCAAAATAAGACGTCATATTAGTGCATTAACTTGTTTCATCTAAACATCAAGGTTGACATGTTCTGACATGCATGTAACGCGTACAGATGGAAAGAATGAATTTTTCTGATCAATTTTCATATATAAATCTTTGCATATGGAGTTACGGTTGATTTTCTATGAATTTTAGAAGTTTTGGGCATTTTCTAGAATTTTCTGAATTATTTTAAATCCAGAAAATTATTAACTGCATCAGCATTGTGTCACTATGACGTCGGCAAGTGAACTGCGGCTGATCAGGTCAAACCTGAACAGTGGGGTCCACTGGTTAGTCACACAGTGCTGTCTGGGTCACCGACAGGTGGGGTCAGGTCAATAGCCATGTCGGCAAGTCAACGCTGACGTGTGGGGTCGGTCAACAGGTGACGTGGCCAGGTCAAACTAACCTGTGGGGCCCGTGGTGTTAGTTTAATCTAAACAGAAATAAAACCAGGTTAATTAGGGCGTGGGCCCCAGGTGTCAGTGAGCTAGGGGGGTTAGTTAGGGCGTCATTTGCGCTAATCGTCGGCGAGGCCAGAGGCGACGCTGGTGCCCGAGATCGTGCTACGAGGCACGGTTTGAGCCGTGGCTGTGCGCGTTGGAGAGCCCTTGCCGATGCGCGTCGAATGATGGTGGTGGCCGGAGCCGATGGTGGCGAGCTGGGAAGCGGCGGCCGGCGTTCGGGTGTGCACGGAAACGCGGCTGCGGTGGCCTAGGCGATGCGTGCGCGGAACTTAAACCGTCTACGCGATGCGGCGAGCAGGATGGACGTGCGCCCAGGACCAAATGGTCACCGGAGCATCGGCGGCGGCAAGCACGGCGGCGGTGGGTTTCAGTCGTCGGCGAAATGGCAGCTACAACGTGTAACCGAGAAAACGGAGAGGGGGGAAGGAGCAGCAGCTCACAGCGGTTGTAGTGGTGCATACGACGAGCTAGGAGGAGGACCGGACCGAATAGGGCGGCGGAGGCAATCTCGGCAACCGCAGGTTGGAGACGACGACGGTGAAGACGAAGCGGGGCTTCTCGAGGCGCGTGACTCATTGTAGAGGTCATGGTCGTCATGGCGGTGCTCGTTGGTGCGCTGCACTGATGACCTACAAGTATAGGGGATCTATCGTAGCCTTTTTGATAAGTTAGAGTGTCGAACCCAACGAGGAGCAGAAGAAAATGATAAGCAGTTTTTAGTAAGGTATTCTCTGCAAGCACTGAAATTATCGATAACAGATAGTTTTGTGATAAGGTAATTTGTAACGAGTAGCAAGTAATAAAAGTAAATAAGGTGCAGCAAGATGGCCCAATCCTTTTTGTAGCAAAGGACAAGCCTGGGCAAACTCTTATATGAAGGAAAGCGCTCCTGAGGACACATGGGAATTATCGTCAAGCTAGTTTTCATCAGGTTCATATGATTCGCGTTCGGTACTTTGATAATTTGATATGTGGGTGGACCGGTGCTTGGGTGATGTCCTTACTTGGACAAGCATACCACTTATGATTAATCCCCATTGCAAGCATCCGCAACTACAACAAAAGTATTAAGGTAAACCTAACCATAGCAGGAAACATATGGATCCAAATCAGCCCCTTATGAAGCAACGCATAAACTAGGGTTTAAGCTTCTATCACTCTAGCAACCCACCATCTACTTATTACTTCCCAATGCCTCCCTCTAGGCCGAAACAATGGTGAAGTGTCATGTAGTCCACGTTCACATGACACCACTAAAGGGATGACAACATACATCTCATCAAAATATCGAACGAATACCAAATTCACATGACTACTAATAGCAAGACTTCTCCCATATCCTCAGGAACAAACGTAACTAGTAACAAAGCATATTCATGTTCATAATCAGAGGGGTATTAATACGCATAATGGATCTGAACATATGATTTTCCACCAAGTAAACCAACTAGCATCAACTACAAGGTGTAATGAACACTACTAGCAACCCACAGGTACCAATCTGAGGTTTGGATACAAAGATTGGATACAAGAGATGAACTAGGATTTGAGATGAGATGGTGCAGATGAAGATGTTGATGGAGATTGACCCCCTCTCGATGAGAGGATCGTTGGTGATGATGATTGTGATGATTTCCCCCTCCCGGAGGGAAGTTTCCCCGGTAGAATAGCTCTGCCAGAGCCCTGGATTGGTTCCGCCAAGGTTCCGCCTCGTGGCGACGGAGTCTCGTCCCGAAAGCTTGCTTACGATTTTTCTCGGACGAAAGACCTCATGTAGCAGAAGATGGGCATCGGAGGGCCACCAGGGAGCCCACGAGGATGGGGGCGCACCCAGGGGGGTAAGGCGCGCCCCCCACCCTCGTGGCTGATGGGTGGCCCCCCTCTGGTACTTCTTGCGCTCAATATTTTTTATATATTTTGAAAAGTTCTCCCGTGAAGTTTCTGGACTTTTGGAGATGTGCAGAATAGGTCTCTAATATTTGCTCCTTTTCCAGCCCAGAATTCCAGCTGCCGGCATTCCCCCTCTTCATGTAATTCTTGTAAAATAAGAGAGAATAGGCATAAGTATTGTGACATAATGTGTAATAACAGCCCATAATGCAATAAATATCGATATAAAATCATGATGTGAAATGGACGTATAAACTCCCCCAAGCTTAGACCTCGCTTGTCCTCAAGCGAAAGCCGAAATTGAAAAATATGTCCACATGTTTCGAGATAGAGGTGTCGATAAAAATAAGATACGAACATGAGGGCATCATAATCATTCTTAGAGCAGCAACATATATATATATATATATATATGTATATATATATATATATATATATATTGTCATATGATCTCTTATGCTAAAGTAACAATTCAATCACAATTTCAAGTATGCATCATAAACTTCATTGAGAACCAACAAACTCTAATCTCGGTCATTGAAGCAATTGCAATTTATCAGAACATAGGAAAGAATCAATATAAGAGCTTTTCAGCAAGTCCACATACTCAACCATCTTTTAGTCTTCCACAATTGCTAACACTCACACAATATTTATGGGTATGAAGTTTTAATCGGACACAAAGAAAGATAGGGGCTTATAGTTTTGCCTCCCAACGTTTTACCTCAAGGGTAATGTCAACAATAATAGTTCATGGAGACTCACATCCAATTAGCAATGTATATCAGGATCATTCCAACATATTGTGCTTGCCAAAAGATAAAATATAAGAAGGAAAGGTGAAGATCACCATGACTCTTATGTAAGGTAGAAGATAAAAGTAAAAGATAGGCCCTTCACAGAGGGAAGCATAGGTTGTCATGTGCTTTTATGGTTGGATGCACAAAATCTTAATCCAAAAGAATGTCATTTTAAATAGCCACTTGTGATATGGACCTTTATTATGCAGTCCGTCGCCTTTATTTCTTCCATATCACAAAATTGTATAAAGCTTATTTTGTTCGCACTAATAAGTCATACATATTTAGAGAGCAATTTTTATTGCTTGCACCGATGACAACTTCCTTGAAGGATCCTACTCAATCCATATGTAGATATGGTGGACTCTCATGGCAAAACTGGGTTTAGGGATATTTGGAAGCACAAGTAGTATCTCTACTTGGTGCAAAGGAATTGGCTAGCAAGAGAGGGAAAGACAAGCTCAACATGTTGGATGATCCATGACAATATAATTTATCTCAGATGTAAGAAAACATAACCCATTACGTTGTCTTCCTTGTCCAACGTTAACTCTTAGCATGTCATACTTTAATGAGTGCTCACAAACATAAAAGATGTCCAAGATAGTATATTTATATGTGAACCTCTCTTTCTTTATTACTTCCTATTAATTGCAATGATCACCAAAACTATGTTTGTCAACTCTCAACAACTTTTATTCATCATACTCTTTATATGTGAGATCATTACTCTCCATAAGATCCATACGATCTCTTTGTTTCTTTTTATTTCTTATCTTTTTATTTTATTCCCTCAAGATCATAGAAAATAATTCAAGCCCTTGACTCAACACTAATCTTTATTATATATAGCTCATGGACTCGATTACATAGAAGGATCATAAAGCAAAACTCACAACTAGATCATACTAAAACTTTATTCTACTAGATCAAGGTATTATAAAAAGGATCGAACTCAGATAAACGGTAAAGATAAAAGTGATGGTGAAACGATACCGGGGCACTCCCCCAAGCTTGGCTGTTGCCAAGGGGAGTGCCCATACTAGATACTCAGTTCTTCTTTGTTGGTGAAGAAGGTGTTGGTTTTTTTGATGGCATAGGCTTCTTCCTTAATTTGTGCTTAAGGACGGAATTTTGATCCCTTAAATCATTGATCTCCTGCTCAAGGCTTAATATCTTCTTGCATAATTCCTGTTTGTTTTCTTGCAAGAGGCGAAAAGGGATAAACTCGATCTTAGGTTTCTTTGCTCTATCCGGGAGGCTTGACTTTTTGAACTCCACATGCATGTCCCCAGGTTGAGGTAATGGGACTTCATCTTCATCTGAGCTCGTCTCCTCCTTTCCCTGAGGTTCATAATCCTCTTCTTCTTCCGTAGTCCAGCCACAATGCTCCGTATCCCCATAGACCTTAGGATCTGCAAGGTAATCAGCCACATAGCTTTCTCCATCCGAATCCTAGGAAGACAGGAAGGACAACTCGAAACAAAGACAGGAGATATTTGCGTCATACGGTGGTCAAAACCCTCGAGAGATTATATAATGAATTTTTACCGACCAAAAGAAGTATTGTGCAAGAAAACCGAGTCTGGAAGGCGCACGAGGTGCCCACGACCCAAGGGGCGCGCCTCCCACCCTCGTGGAAGCCCCGTGTCCTTCCCGGACTACTTCTTATTTTCCTATTTTTCTAAATATTCCAAAACAAACTAATATTGCCATTAGAACCGTTTTGGAGTCGGTTTACTTACTGTACCACGTACCTATTCCTTTTCAGAGTCTGAAACGTTTCGGAAAGCGTCCCTTATGTATTCCTCCGGGGTTACGGTTTCAATAAGACTAGTTTCAACATTTATGGGATTACCTGAGATATAATGTTTGATTCTTTGACCGTTCACCACCTTCGGATTTGTGCCTTCGAAGTTGTTGATTTTTATGGCACTAGAACGATAGACCTCCTCGATAACATAAGGACCTTCCATTTAGAGAGAAGTTTGCCTGCAAAAAATCTTGAATGAGAGTTGTATAGCAATACATAATCACCTACATAGAACTCACCCTTTTGTATCCTTTTATCATGCCATCTTTTAACTTTTTCTTTAAACAGCTTGGCATTTTCATAAGCATGGGTTCTCCATTCATCAAGTGAGCTAATGTCAAAAAGCCTCTTCTCACCAGCAAGTTTGAAGTTATAGTTGAGCTCTTTAATAGCCCAATATGCCTTATGTTCTAATTCAAGAGGTAAGTGACATGCTTTTTCATAAACCATTTTATATGGAGACATACCCATAGGATTTTTATATGCAGTTCTATAAGCCCATATTACATCATCAAGTTTCTTGGACCAATTCTTTCTAGATCTATTAACAGTCTTTTGCAAAATTAATTTTAGCTCTTTGTTACTTAATTCTACTTGACCACTAGACTGTGGGTGATAAGGAGATGCAATTCTATGATTAGCATCATACTTAGCAAGCATTTTACGAAAGGCACCATTAATAAAGTGTGAACCACCATCAGTCATTAAATATCTAGGGACTCCAAACCTCGGGAAAATAACATCTTAATAGAGGTGTTATGATCAACACTACTAGTTGGAATAGCTTCTACCCACTTAGTAACGCAATCAACAACAACTAAAATATGTGTATACCCATTAGAGGAAGGAAATGGTCCCATATAATCAAAGCCCCAAACATCAAATGGTTCAATAACAAGTGAATAATTCATAGGCATTTCTTGATGTCTACTAATAGTACCAATTCTTTGACATTCATCACAAGACAAGACAAACTTACGGGCATCTTGAAGAGAGTAGGCCAATAAAAACCGGATTGCAATACCTTATGTGCAGTTCTATCTCCAGCATGGTGTCCTCCATAAGCCTAGGAGTGGCACTTGCATAGGATATGTTCCTGTTCATGCTTAGGTACACAACGTCTAAGAATACCATCTAGTCCTTCTTTATAAAGATGTGGGTCATCCCAAAAGTAATGTCTCATATCATAGAAGAACCTTTTCTTTTGCTGGTATGTGAAACTAGGTGGTATAAATTTAGCAAAAATATAATTAGCATAATCAGCATACCATGGAGCAGTACGAGAAGCATTTATGACATTTAATTGTTCATCAGGAAAGCTATCATCAATAGGTAGTGGGTCATCAAGAACATTTTCTAACCTATACAAGTTGTCTGCAACGGGGTTCTCAGCTCCCTTTCTATCAATAATATGCAAATCAAATTCTTGTAGCAAGAGAACCCATCCAATAAGTCTAGGTTTAGCATCTCTCTTTTCCATAAGGTATTTAATAGCAGCATGATTAGTGTGAATAGTTACTTTAGAATCAACAATATAAGGTCTGAACTTATCACAAGCAAAAACAACTGCTAAAAATTCTTTTTCAGTGGTAGCATAATATCTCTGGGCATTGTCTAGAGTTTTACTAGCATATTGAATAACATTTAATTTCTTATCAACTCTTTGTCCTAGAACATCACCCACAGCATAATCACTAGCGTCACACATAATTTCAAAGGGTAAATTCCAATCAGGTGGCTGAATAATAGGTGCAGAAATCAATGCTTTCTTAAGTATTTCAAATGCTTCTACACAATCATCATCAAAGAAAAAACAAATATATTTTTGTAATAGGTTAGTCAGAGGTCGAGAAATTTTTGAGAAGTCCCTAATGAACCTCCTATAAAAACTGGCATGACCCAGAAAACTTCTTATACCTTTGATGTCCTTGTGACACGGCATCCAATAGCATCAACTTTAGCTTTGTCAACTTCAATACCTCTTTCAGAAATTTTATGCCCAAGACAATACCTTCATTAACCATAAAGTGGCACTTCTCCTAATTCAAGACAAGATTAGTTTCTTCACATCTCTGCAAAACTCGATCAAGGTTTCTTAAGCAATCATCAAAAGAGGATCCATAAACGGAGAAATCATCCATCAAAACCTCACATATATCTTTTCACAGAAGTCAGAGAATATATCCATCATGCATCTTTGAAAGGTAGCAGGTGCATTACATAAACCAAAAGGCATAGTCTATAAGCAAAAGTACCGAAAGGGCAAGTAAAATTGGTCTTTGATTGATCATCAGCTGACACAGGTATTTGAGAGAAGCCAGAGTAACCATCTAGAAAGCAAAAATGTGTATATTTGGATAATCTTTCTAGCATTTGATCAATAAAAGGCAAAGGGTAACGATCTTTTTAGTAGCCTTATTTAATTTGCGGAAATCAATTACCATCCTATAACCTGTAATAATTCTTTGCATGATCAATTCATCTTTATCATTAGGAACAAGAGTAATACCTCCCTTCTTAGGGACACAATGGATAGGACTTACCCACTTACTATCAGCAACGGGATGAATTATACCTGCCTCAAGGAGCTTTAATATTTCCTTTCTTACCACTTCTTTCATCTTAGGATTCAGTCGACGTTGGTGATCAATAACTGGTTTGGCGTCTTCCTCCAAATTTGTTTTGTGTTGACATAGAGTGGGACTAATTCCCTTAAGATCATCAAGAGTATATCCAATAGCAGCACAGTGCTTATTCTGAGTTTTCAATAATTTCTCTTCCTCCTTCTCTGAAAGGTTAGTAGTAATAATAACAGGATATATTTTCTTTTCATCGAGATAAGCATATTTAAGAGTATCAGGTAATGGTTTAAGTTCAAACACGGGATCACCCTTGGGTGGAGGAGGATCCCCTAGGATTTCAACACACAGGTTGTGTTTCAAAAGAGGTCCCTATTTAAAGAATACGTCATCTATTTCCCTTCTTTCATTCATGAACATATCATTTTCATGGTCTAGCAAAAATTGTTCTAAAGGATCAGTAGGAGGCACGGCAATAGAAGCAAGACCAATAATTTCATCTTTACTAGGTAATTCTTTATCATGGGGTTGTCTACAAAATTTAGCAAAATTAAACTCATGAGACATATCCCCTAAACCAACAAAAACAATATCCTTATTGCAGTCTATCTTAGCATTGACAGTATTCAAGAAGGGTCTACCGAATATAATGGGACAAAAGCTATCTTGTGGGGAACCAAGAACAAGAAAATCAGTAGGATATTTAACCTTCCCGCACAGGACTTCAACATCTCTAACAATCCCAACTGGTGAAATAGTATCTCTATTGGCAAGCTTAATGGTGACATCAATACCTTCTATCTCAGTCGGTGCAATATCATGCATAATTTCTTTGTATAAGGAAATAGGTATTGCGCTAGCACTAGCACCCATATCACATAAGCCATGATAATAGTGATCTCCTATTTTAATAGAAATAACAGGCATGCCTACCACAGGTCTATTTTTAACTTTAGCATCAGGTCTAGCAATTCTAGCAGCTTCATCACAGAAGTAAATAACATGCCCATCAATATTATCGGCCAAGAGATTTTTAACCATAGCAATTTTAGGTTCAACTTTAATTTGCTCAGGGGGTTTAGGTGTCTTAATATTACTTTTGTTGACTACAGTTGAAACTTTAGCATGATTCTTTATTCTAACAGGGAAAGGTGGTTTCTCAATATAAGTAGCAATAACAACGGGATCATCATAAGTCATAGTCTTTTCTTCAACTTTAATAGGTGCAACTACTTTTGTTTCAATGGGAGTATTATATTTAAACCACTTCTCCTTGGGGAGATCAACATGAGTAGCAAAGGATTCACAGAAATAAGCTACTATCTTAGAGTCAAGTCCATATTTAGTGCTAAATTTATGGAAAACATCTGTATCCATGAAAGATTTAACACAATCAAACTTAGGTGTTATACCTAACTCCTTACCTTTGTCGAGATCCCAGTCTTCAAAGTTGCGTTTAATTCTCTCCAATAAATTCCATTTGAATTCAATAGTCTTCATCATAAAGGAACTAGTACAAGAAGTATCGAGCATGGAGCGTTTGTTGTCAGAAAGCCGATCATAAAAAAATTGAATAATCATTTCTCTTGAGAGGTCATGATTGGGGCATGAATATAACATTGACTTGAGCCTCCCCCAAGCTTGAGCGATGCTCTCTCCTTTGCGAGGCCAGAAATTATATATATAATTACGATCACGATGAACAAGACGCATAGGATAAAACCTCTGATGGAATTCCAATTTCAACCGTTTATAGTCCCATGATCCCATATCATCACATAGCCTATACCATGCCAATGCATCTCCCTTCAAGATAGAGGGAAGACCTTCTTCTTGATAACATCATCGGGCAGACCTGCAAGCTTAAATAATCCACAAACTTCATCCACATAGATTAAGTGCAAATCGGGATCCAATGTTCCATCTCCTACAAAAGGATTAGCTAGCAGTTTCTCTATCATACCCGAAGGAATTTCAAAGTAAACATTTTCAGTAGGTTCAGTAGGTTGAGGAGTAACTAATTGTGGTTCCGGATGAGGTGAAGATACCCCAAACAAACCCCTCAAAGGATTATGTACCATAGTAACAAGTGACAGTAAATTTCAGCACACTATATAAATTCATCCTTACCAAATTCCACCTACCAAAGGCGTTTCACTCCCTGGCAATGGTGCCAGGAAAGAGTGTTGATGACCCACAAGTATAGGGGATCTATCGTAGCCTTTTCGAGAAGTAAGAGTGTCGAACCCAACGAGGAGCAGAAGGAAATGATAAGCAGTTTTCAGTAAGGTATTCTCTGCAAGCACTGAAATTATCGGTAACAGATAGTTTTGTGATAAGGTAATTTGTAACGAGTAGCAAGTAATAAAAGTAAATAAGGTGCAACAAGATGGCCCAATCCTTTTTGTAGCAAAGGACAAGCCTGGACAAACTCTTATATGGATCCAAATCAGCCCCTTACGAAGCAACGCATAAACTACGGTTTAAGCTTCTGTCACTCTAGCAACCCATCATCTACTTATTACTTCCCAATGCCTCCCTCTAGGCCCAAACAATGGCGAAGTGTCATGTAGTCGACGTTCACATGACACCACTAGAGGGATGACAACATACATCTCATCAAAATATCGAATGAATACCAAATTCACATGACTACTAATAGTAAGACTTCTCCCATGTCCTCAGGAACAAACGTAACTACTCACAAAGCATATTCATGTTCATAATCAGAGGGGTATTAATATGCATAATGGATCTAAACATATGATCTTCCACCAAGTAAACCAACTAGCATCAACTACAAGGAGTAATCAACACGACTAGCAACCCACAGGTACCAATCTGAGGTTTGGATACAAAGATTGGATACAAGAGATGAAGTAGGGTTTGAGATGAGATGGTGCTGGTGAAGATGTTGATGGAGATTGACACCCTCTCGATAACAGGATCATTGGTGATGACGATGGTGATGATTTCCCCCTCCCGGAGGGAAGTTTCCCCGGCATAACAGCTCCGCCGGAGCCCTAGATTGGTTCCGCCAAGGTTCCGCCTCGTGGCGGCGGAGTCTCGTCCCGAAACCTTGCTTATAATTTTTTTCTCGGACGAAAGACCTCATATAGCAGAAGATGGGCATTGGAGGGCCACCAGGGAGCCCACGAGGCAGGGGGCGCGCCCAGGAGGGTAGGGCGCGCCCCCTACCCTCGTGGCTAATGGGTGGCTACCCTCTGGTACTTCTTGCGCTCAGTATTTTTTATATATTCTGAAAAGTGCTCCTGTGAAGTTTCAGGACTTTTGGAGATGTGCATAATAGGTCTCTAATATTTGCTCCTTTTCCAGCCCAGAATTCCAGTTGCAGGCATTCCCCCTGTTCATGTAATCCTTGTAAAATAAGAGAGAATAGCCATAAATATTGTGACATAATGTGTAATAACAGCCCATAATGCAATAAATATCAATATAAAAGCATGATGCAAAATGGACGTATCATGCGCTACGCTCGGTTGCGAGGTGGAGAGGGACCAGAGGAGGGGGAGAGGAACTGGGAGAGAGAGAGAGGGTCGAGGAGGTCGCGTGGCTGCACCAGGGAGGGCCAGGGCGAAGCGGCAAGCAGGAGGTGGCCGTCGGTGGCCATGCGCGTGGTGGTGCACCGCGGGCACACACCCTCGTGCCTTCTGGCACGAGGTTGAAGGAGGCGGCGCTGGGCTGGGCCACTACATCAGTGGGCTGGGCCAACAGTGATGGACCAGCACACGAGCTGGGCCGGTTGGTGGGCGCCAGGTTAGTCCTTCTCTCTCTCTCTCTCTCTCTCTCTCTTTTATTTTTCTTTTCTATTTATGTTATTTTGTTTTGATTTAGTTTGGAAACTAAATCATTTTAAAACTTTTTGTAAATTTTTATGTGAGCTCAAAGAGCTAGTCCAAGTTCACATGCATGCTTACAAAATATTTGAACATTATTTCTTATATATCAGAAATAATTCCAACCGAAATATATTATTGATTTATATCAAAGGCCCAAAGTAAATTATTTCTGTGACACCAAAAATATTGGTTTGAATTTCACCTCATGCCAATATTTTCACAGAATAACAGGAACATTTTCTTGGACTCATTTGATGAAATTTAAATGTTGGTTATTTTTAGAGGTTTTGTGAGGCATTTGAAAATTCCTCACTTCAAATTTCATTTGAATTTAAACATGATGCTCACATGGAAGCTAGCATAGGTCAGACCAGAATTAGGGATGTGTCAACGCACCCCTACTAAAAAAGAATCTCGTCCCGAGATTCAAGTCGTGAGGTAAGAAGACAGAGGGACACAAGCTAATATAATCTTCTCGATCCAATTTCCCTTCTCGGAGATGTCGATTCATTGCATCAAATGATCATGATGTCCTTGCTTTGAGAACTCCAACTAACATGACAACGAGAGGAAATGGAAAAACTCTAGAAGGGTCGATCTTCTCGAAGATCGAACAACTGATGATCAACTCATGGAATGAGACATTGAAACATGTCTCGAGCTGAGACATGAAACATACATCCAGAGGGATGGAGTGTAACAAATGATGAAGGTTCACTAGGTAGACGACAATTTCACGCTTTAGAAGGTGGTGAACGGTTGTCAACGTAGTGAGGATTTGAGTTGCCATGATACCATAAAGAGACATCTTAGAGGAAGGTGACTCGCAGAAATATTCCCTTAAGTGGCAAAAAGAATTACTTTTTATTCATAGATCATTGAAACTCTTTATACCAGCCTAAGGCAAATCACAACAATTCTTTGGCGGAGTACGAAGGGATGGCATACCCGGACTAGAATGGATGATGTGGACTACCTTGTTGAAGACAACGCAAGGGATGATTTTTTCTTATCATCAGAAATGGATGGAACCCGTGGTAGGACCACTTTGAAGATGATCCTGATCAGTAATTACTGCAAAGGGTAGTCCATAGTAAGATGACACAATGGTGGGTGCAAGCTGGGAAGAAAATACAAATGCTGGTTCAGATCTGGTTGGTAAGGGGATATTTCAGACAGCATGTCTAGAAAAGAAAGTTAGCAACACAAATCGACGAGATGACGTTGCAAGATTCTCGGGAAATGAACTACAATAGCAAGATCTAAAACATGAGTTGGTTCTACTACATACATGTGAACACGCTGTCCAAGACAAGCATGACCACATAGTAGTCTTATAATAAAACACTATCGAGTTCAGCTGGGGAACCATCATCAAGGATTTCGAAGTCTTTACGCAAGTCCATGGATTAGATCACAATCATAGACTTCTTTTCCTTGAACAAGTCAATCAGTGGCTTGGTGTGCTAGGGAATACATATGGAATGAAGGTAGCGAGCCTATCAAACCATAGAATACTTCGCACTTGCATGACTAATTTGGGATGACTCCAAAGGAAGCAAAAACAAACTTTCTCGAATTCACGGCGGCAACTTGCATGAAACTAGTATAGATGGAAAGATTGAACTTTTCTGATCAATTTTCATATATAAATCTTTGCATTTGGAGTTAAAGATTAAATTCTATGAATTTTTGAAGTTTGTGATATTTTCCGGAATTTCGTGAATAGGAATAAACCCAAAAAATACTTATTGCGTCAGCATGACGTCGGTGTGACGTCACCAGGTCAAAAGAGGTTGGTGCAAGTCAAACCTGACCAGTGGGGTCCACTGGTTTGTGACACGATGATGGTTAGTGTCACTGGTAGGTGGGGTCGGGTCAACAACCACGTCAGCAAGTCAGCACTAACGTGTGGGGTCGGTCAACGTGTGACGTGGCCAGGTCAAATTGACCAGTGGGGCTCGTGGTGTTAGTTTAATCTAAATAGAAATAAAACCCAGGTTAATTAGGGCGTGGGCCCCAGGTGTTAGTGACCTAGGGGGTTACTTAGTGCATCATTAGCGCTAAGCACCCAGGGATTAGGCCGGCGGCTAATCGCCAGCGAGGCCAGAGGTGACGCTGGTGCCCGGGATTGCGCTACGAGGCACGGTTCGAGCCGCGGCTGGGCGCGTTGGACAGCCCTTGCCGATGCGCGTCGAATGGTGGTGGTGGTCGGGCCTGTGGTGGCCGGAGTCAATGGCGGCGAGGTCGGAAGCAGCGGAAGACGTTCGGGTGTGCACAGAAACGCAGCTGCGGTGGCCTAGGCGATGCGTGGGTGTGACCTAAACCGTGTACACAATGTGGTGAGCAGGATGGACGTGCGCACGGGAGCAAATGGTCACCGGAGCATCGTCAACTACAAGCACGGGCGGCGGTGGGTTTCGGTCGTCGGCAAAGTGGCAGCTGCGGCATGCAACCGAGAAAATGGAGAGGGGGAGAAGGAGCAGTAGCTCACAGCGGTTGGAGCAGGCGTCGAAGCGGGCTCCGGGAAGGCCGGGGCTGAGTGGGGCGGCGAGGCGGATCTCCTACGGCCAAGGAGGGGAAAAGCATCGGCGGCGGCGCTTCAGGGCCCTTCCGGTCGCGTGGCTCAGTGAGGAGGTAAGGAACGAGGTGGTGGAGCTCGGGGATAGCTCGGGGCGGCTCAGGGAACACGAAGGACATGGTGACACTGAGCGGCGGCGACAGATGCGTTCGGGTCCGCGGATCCGCTCCCGTCTCCTTACGAGAACGCCATCCATAGCACTCATGCTTATCTATCGTATTTTAGAGTATCCACATTCACTTGTCTATGAAATATTATAGGCAACCCAGAAGTTCATTACCGCGGACGCGGCTATTCGAATAGATCATTTATAACCCTGCACGGGTGTACTTCTTCACACATGTTTCCACCACTTAGCGTCTGCACATGACATGTGCTCGGTAAACTTCAAGCGAAAGCCGACATGGGTGAAGACCACGACCTAACTAACCAAACAAGTCTCTAGGCCAGGTTTATCGCCTATTCGGGTTCCATCCATGAGGAGATCCGGCCGGGGTTTCACTCACATCCCCAAACGATGTGTGCAGGGTTCCCGAGACACCAAACGGGCGACTCGGTACACCGGGACACGGTGTATCTATCGCATCATAGCCCACCCCTAGGGTCAGTGCTACACACAACCTCCAACACATAACCTACAAACACCAGAAACTAGTTGCAACTCCTGTACAGAGGACAAGGGCGGTTAATAAGTCGAGCGAGGTCATATTTCAGGGCCCAACGTGTGGTAGTAGCTTTTCATGGATCACCAACACAGAACTCGATTCCTGAGGACGGCTTCAGTGAGACAACCCACCATGTACTCCTACATGGCCTCTCACCGCTACCTTTACCAAATTGTGTTCACACACTTATCTGACACACAGTAGGACATGTTCATCACCATTCCAATTCATCCCCGATGAATCAGAACTGACTCAACTCTATGTAGCACTAGGCATGACAAACAAGCATGAATAAGTAGGCATGTCAGGGCTCAAACAAATCCTTCTCATGATAGTGGGTTTCATCTATTTACTGTGGCCATGATAGGTCATGCAGAGGAAAGGGGGTTAACTACCGCAGCATGTAACAGTTGTATCGTTGTTGTCCTAATGCAGTAAAAGAGAGCAGAAGCGAGGTAGTGGGATTGTATCGGAATGAACAAGGGGGTTTTGCTTGACTGGCACTTCTGAAGAGAGTATAGTTCTTCATCGGTGTCATCGATCTCATCGTTGAAACCACGTCTGCTGAGAGGGAACAACATCGGCAAATAGAGAAGGAACACAATCAATGTAATGTGACAATATGATGCATGAATGTGACATGGCAACATGATGTGATTTGAGCTAATGCAACTAGCACCAGAAGGGTTTGAGTTGGTTTGAACCAAAGGTTCAAATTCAAATTATGAACTTCCAAAGTGCATTAACATGTTTTGAGCTATACAACAAGGTTAAGTTGCTTTAACATGCACGAAACCAGTACCAATGGATAGATTGAATTTTTGTGATCCTTTTTAATATATAACTTATTTCATTCTGGGTTATATATTATTTTTTATGATTTTTAGAAGTTCAAATCATTTTCTGGATTTTTTGGGTTATTTAGAAATAAAAAAATCCAGAAAAGGATTTATGGCATCAGCACTACATCAGGCTGACGCCATCGAGTCAACCGGTCAGCCCAGGTCAAACTGACCAGTGGGGCCCGCATGTCAGTGGCTAACTAAACTAATCTAGTTTAATTAGCACTAACCTAGGTTAAACTAATTAAGTTTAAACCTAAACTAGGTTAATTAGCCGGGCAGGGCCCGCATGTTGTAGACTCAGGGGGGTCAAATCCCCTGGTCAACTGGGGCTAAACCATCGGCGTTTAGCCGCTGGCGAGGCCCGAGCTGCTGGAGGTGCTCGGAAACCGTCCACAAGGCTCAGATCGATGCGCTGAGGGCATCTCTAGGACGCTGGCGATGCGCCGCGTCGGATGGTGGTGGTGGCCAGGCCTAAGGTGGCCGGAGCTGACAACAATGAGCACGGATGCGGCAACCGGCATTCGGGTGTTCGCGGAAATGTTGCTGCGGTGCGCAAACGAGCGCAGCGAGGCGCTAGCGAGGCTCTACGCGTGGCGGTGAGTAAGTTCGACGCACACCCGGGACCAAATGGTCACCGGAGCGTCATCGGCGGTGAGCGCAGGTGACGGCACGTTCGGTCACCTGTGGGATGGCGGCTACGGTGTGCAAAGGAGTCGGAGGAGAGAGTGGTTTGGTTGAGGAGCTCACGGCGGTTGCAGCGGTGGCCTTGTCGAGCTCGCGGAGGGGCTAGTGACGACGGGAGGTCACCGGCGATCTCGATGACCGAGAGGTTGAAGACGATGCAGTGATGATGGAGTAGGGCTTCCAGCAAGGCATGAGTCGGCGGAGGGGACGTGGACGGTGTTGCGGTTCCTTTGGATGCTTCAGCGAGGCGAGTGGTCGACGGTGGCCGCGGTGACAGCGAGCGGCGGCGACGGTTGGGTTCGGGAGCGAGAGGGGGGAGAGCAGAGGAGGGGAGAAGCACAGGAGAGTGTGAGAGAGGGTCGAGGGGGTCTATGTGGTACTCGTGGAGGTGTCCAGGCCCTCGGCGGCAAGCCGGAGCTGGCGAGGCGTGTGCTCGCGAGCGGCGGCCACGCGTAGTGTGTCCTCGCGCAGTGCGTCCTCCTGGCAAGAAGAGAACGATGACTGGCCACTGGGCCAGTCGGTCCGGTTGGGCTGTCACAAGAACTGGGCCGAGGTATGTGGGCTGCTAGGTAAGCTACAGGTAAGGTTCCTCTATCTCTTTCTTTTATTTCTTGTTTTCTATTATTTTATAGACTTTAGGGCTTTATTAAAAATAGCTAGGCACTTTCAAAAATCATGCAAAGATGACTGTAGCAACCGTTTGGAATATAACCAACAGTAAACATTTCAGTTTATGATTATTTGGACATTTAAACTATTTTATAGCATTTAAATGCCCAAATGCAAATAGAGTATGATTTAATTGACTAAGCCTATGATGTCCTAGAAATATGTGCACCATTTTTGTCAGAGGTTTAAGACCAAGGCAAAGATGATGAACATTTTAGAAGGGCATTTTTGGTTCATTGAAAATAATTTTAGTAAACCCTAGTTGGTTTCAGGGGGGTGCTGGGGGTTCTATCATCCCCATTTCAGTTACTGCCCACAACTATTTTTAGGATTTATAAAATTGATTTGGTTTATAAACTAAATCAAAACAAAGCAAATAAATAGAAAAATAGAAATAAAAGAGAGAGAGAGGACTTACCTGACTTACCTGGCGTTCACCTGGACTGGCCCAGCATGGCCCAGCCCAGCTACCGATGCCAGTCATCTCCCTCCTCTCGCCAGAAGGACGAGATCGCGTGCTCGACGCGTGCGTCCACGCGCCCGAGCCACCTCCTGCTTCTGCCGACGCTGGAGGCTGGCTGGAGACGCCATGCGACCCCCCTTGATCCCCTCTCACTTTCCCCTCTCTCCCTAGACCTCTTCCCCCTCCTCTGCTCTCTCTCTCTTGCCCGGGTCTGAGCATGTCTAAGAGCGCCGACGAGCACCACCGCACCCAGAGCCTTCCCCCTAACCTATCTCTATGCCCTAGAGCTCCTCTACGATCTCTTCTTCGTCCTCGACGAGCTACACATCGCCGAACGCCCCCGAGCGCTCTCCACCTCGTCTTCAACAACCACGGCCACTGAAATCGCCGGCATCCTTCCATCGTCTTCATCCCTTCTCCGAGCTCTAAGAGGCCACCACTGCAACCGTCGTGAGCCCCTCACCCGAACCCCTCTCCCTCTGCCTCGTTTGCATCGCGTAGCTGTCGAACCCGCCGGATCCGTGAGCTTTCACTCGCCGTTCATGTCGCTGCCGCGGCCACGGTCACTGCAGCCTGTGCCTGAGCACACCAGTGTGCTCAGAACCTCTCCTCGCACCCATAGCCACCACCAGCTCCTCCTCCCGAACACCCTAGCGAGGAACTCGAGCACGGCCAAACCACGGCCGCCGCAAACCTCGTCGTCGGCATTGATTCCTGCGACCATATGGTCCAGCTCCACCACCCACAGATGCGGCTCAGCCCCAGCTCTCCATAGAACCCAACCACGCCCCAAACCATGCCCCGTAGCACAATCCCGACGCGGACGCCGCCGCGATCTGAGGTCACCGGCGGTTAAACTCCGGTGGCTGACATGGCACCATTAGTTTAGGTGCTAATCACATTTAGTTAGTGTCGCGTGTCGATGACATATGGGCCCCACGCCCTTAACTAACCACGGTTTAACCCATGTTTAGTTTAAGTTAATCTCAGTGGCCCCATGTGTCGGCGTTGATCTCGCTGACGTGGCCATTGACCGGACCCACCGGTCTGTGGTACTAACCGACGCTGGGTCACTGACCAATGGGTCCCACTGGTCAGGTTTGACCTGGACCGCCGCTGTTGACTCGCTGACGTCACAGTGACGTCATGTTGATGCAGTAATTCTTTTCTGGAATTTAAATAAATCTTAAATGGTTTATTTATTTCAGAAAATGTTATAAACTTCTAAACATCATATAAAATCAACCGTAACTCCAAATGAAAAATGATCAGAAAAATCCAATCTATCCATATGTATTGGTTTCATGCATGTTTAAGCAACTTAACCTTCTTGTTTAGTTCAAAACATGATAAGGCACTATTTAAATTCATAAGTTGAGTTTGGGATTGAACCTTTGGTTCAAAATGACTCAAACCCAGCTGGTTGTAGTTGCATTAGCCCAACACACTCATTTTTACATGTCATGATCATGCATCATATTGTGCATTGCATTGATTGTGTTCCTTCTCTGTTGCCAGTGGTTGTTCCCTCTCGATAGACCTGTTCCAAGGATGAGTTCAGTGACACCGATGAAGAGCTATATTACCTTCAGAAGTGCTAGGCCAGCAAAACCCCCTTGTTCATTCCGACGCAATCCCACTCTCTCGCTCTGCTCTCTTTTACTGCATTAGGACAACAACGCTTCAATTGTTACCTGCTGCGGTAGTTGAGCCCCTTTCCTCTGCATGACCTGTCATTGCCACAGTAAATGGATGAAACCCACTAGCATGAGTAGGAGTTGTTTGAGCCCTGATGTGCCTACTCATTCATGCTTGTTTGTCATGCCTGCTACTACTTCGATTTGAGTAAGGTCTGATTCATCGGGGATAAATTGGAAAGTGGTGAACATGTCCTATGGTGTATGAGCTAAGTGTGTGAACACGATTTGGTAAAGGTAGCGGTGAGAAGCCATGTAGGAGTACATGGTGGGTTGTCTCACTAAAACCGTCCTCAGGAACTGAGTTCTGTGTTTGTGATCCATGAACAGCTACTACCACACGTTGGGCCCTGAAATATGACCCCGCTCGACTTATTAACCGCCCTTGTCCTCTGTCCAGGAGTTGCAAGTAGTTTCTGGTGTTTGTAGGATATGTGTTGGAAGTCGTGCATAGTGCTGACCCTAGGGGTGGGCTATGATGCAGTAGATACACCGTGGCCTGGTGTACCGAGTTGCCCGTTTGGTGTCTCGGGAACCCTGCACACATCGTTTGGGGCTGTGAGCGAAACCCCAGCCGGATCTCCTCGCGGATGGAACCCGACTAGAAGATAAACCTGGACTAGAGACTTGATTGGTTAGAGGGCACAAGATCGTAGCTAAGGTAACAAGCTAAACGTCGAAGTCCACGCGGAACTACTAGCGAGACTGAAATCTCTCTGCAAAAACATAAATTAAGAAAACGTGAGTACAAATGTACCCAGCAAGACTTACATCAGAACTATCTACATATGCATCAGTATCAACAAAAGGGGGTGGTGGAGTTTAACTGCAGCAAGCCAGCTTTGACTCAGTGGCTATCCTGTACTACGATTGCAAGTAACTCTTTTGAGGTGCCGCCCACGAGTGCACATATTCACCAATCAATACACCACTATGGATCCGCTCCCGTCTCCCTACAAGAACGCCATCCATACCACTCACGCTTATCTTGCGCATTTTAGAGTATCCACTTTCACTTGTCTATGAACTGTATAGGCAACAAAGTAGTCCTTTACCGCGGACGCGACTATTCGAATAGATGATGTTAACCCTGCAAGGGTGTACTTCTTCATACATGTTTCCACCACTTAGCATCTGCACACGACATGTGCTCGGCAGACTTCAAGCGAAAGCCGACGTGGGTGTAGACCACGACCTAACTAACCACACAAGTCTCTAGTCCAGGTTTATCGCCTATTCGGGTTCCATCCGCGAGGAGATCCGGCCGGGGTTTCGCTCACAGCCCCAAACAATGTGTACAGGGTTCCGAGACACCAAATGGGCCCCAGACATACCCGGCATGGTGTATCTACCACATCATAGCCCACCCCTAGGTTCAACGCTATGCACGGCCTCCAACACATATCCTACAAACACCAGAAACTAGTTGCAACTTGTGGACAGAGGACAGGGCGGTTCGTAAGTCGAGCGGGGTCATATTTCTGCGCCCAATGCATGATAGTAACTGAATCTTAAATCACACATACAGATCTCAGTGCTTAAGGACGGTTCCAATGAAACAACCCACCATGTACTCCTACATGGCCTCTCATCGATACCTTTACCAAATCGTGTTCAACACATCACTCACATTACCGACATAATCATTTCACTCTAGCCCATCACCCAGATGAACCAGACCCGACACGACTCTAAGCATAGCAGGCATAGCAAGGTAGGAAACATAGACATGGCTCAATCAACTCCTACACATGCTAGTGGGTTTCATCTAGTTATTGTGGAAATGATAGGTCATGCAGAGGAAATGGGTTCAATTATCGCAGCACACAGCAGTCTGAAATGTTGTTGTCTTAAATGCAGTAAATGAGAGCACGAGCGAGAACATGGGGTTGTATCGATATGATCAATGGGGTTGCTTGCCTGATGGAGTGGTAGTTGGATACTGCCCTTCAGTCAGATATTCGTGGGTATCCTCGGAGGCAGAACCTACCATGAAAGACACATCGAACACAATCATCACATGGCAATATGCAACAATATGATGCATGCTATGACATGGCGATATGGGTGTGTTTTGGCTAATGCATTCTAAAACAGGTTGGTGTGAGTCCATTTGAATCAAAGATGTAAATGAAAGCTTGTGATATGAAGTCATATTAATGCATTAGCTTGTTTCACTTAAACAGGAAGGTTAAAGTGTTCTGACATGCATGAAAACATTATAGATGGAAAGATTGGATTTTTCTAATCAATTTTCATATATAAATCATTGCATTTGGAGTTACAGATTAATTTCTATGAATTTTTTAAGTTTATAATATTTTTTGGAATTTCCTATATAAGAATAAATCCAGTAAATGATTTATTGCGTCAGGGTGACATCGGCAGTCAACGGGGACAGTCCAGGTCAAACCTGACCAGTGGGTCCCACGTGTCAGTGTCATTAGACTAACTAATTTTAGTTAGTCCTAATCCTAGGTTAATTAGTAGGGCAGGCCCACACATCAGTACCCATTGGGGTCAAACAGTAGTCAAACCCGGGTCAACTGGGTCAAAACCTGCCGGCGACTCAACGCCTGCGAGGCCAGACGCGGTGGAGAGCTGCGGGTTTGCGTCTCCGGCGCCCAAACGGTCGGCGGAGGGCATCTACGTGATGCGGACACACGTCTGCATCGGTTAGTGGTCGCCGGAGTTGTTGCCGGTGATGACCTCAGCGGTTGCCGGAGCTCGGGTGAGCTCGGGGTCGAGGCTCCGGCGGACGAGTTGGCGCGTGCGAGGCATCTACGGGCCCTACGCGACACGACGAGGTCAGTGGACAGGACGGCTGGGCCGTTGCGTGGTCGGAGCCACATCGGCGGCGCATGCGGGTGTGCTTGGTGCGGCGTCCACAACGAGTGGCAGAGGGAACGGGGAGGGGGATGATGCCCAGTGGCTCACGACGGATGCAGTGAAGTAGACGACGGGCTTGGAGGGGGTCGGAGCTGAGCGAGGCAGCGAGGGGGATCTCCGGCGGCCGATGGCGAAGATGAAGATGTTGGAGTCGCTTCGGGCGTCCTACAGGCGCATGCTTCTTCTTGGAGCTCCGTGGTGTCAATCCGGAGCCTTTGGGCATGGCGGAAGGGTGAGGGGGTGGCTCTGGGCATGGTGGCAGCAAAATTGGCAGCGGTCACTCTTGGGTGCGTGCGAGAGAGACAACAGAGGAGGGGGATGAGCTCGAGGGAGTGAGCGAGAGGGACCAGGGGGCTGCGTGGCGCCTCCAGGCGCTCGGTCAAGGGCGGGGGAGGAAGTAGGAGGTGGAAGCAGGAGCTGGCGACCGTTGCGCGCGCGGGCAACACGCCTCTGCCTTCTAGCAAAGGTGGGAGACGACTGGCAGTGGCCAGTGGGCTGGGCCGGTTGGAGGAGCTGGGCCAGGTGGGCTGCCAGGTAAGTCAGGTGGGTCTCTCTCTCTCTCTTCTTTTATTTGTTTCTATTTTCTATTATTCTTAAATTTATGGCTTTATTGAAAATACCAAAACAATCTCAAAATTCATGAAACTGCTCAAGGCTACTGTTTGGAATAATTCCAACAGTAAACATTTTAGTTCATGAATATTTGGATATTTAAAATATTATATATCATTTAAATGCCCAAATGCAAATAGCATATGATCTAATTCAGTGACCTTAAGATGACCTAGAAAATTGTTAACCAATTTTGTCAGAGGTTCTAACCCAAGACAAAAATGATGGACATTTTAGAAGGGCATTTTAGGTTCATTGAAAATGATTATAGTAAACCCTAGTTGTTTTAGGGGGGTGCTGAGGGTTCTGTCATCCCCTTTTCAAGTTTTTGAGAAATTTAAACATGATGCACACATTAAGGGCTAGCCTAGTGCATACCAGAACTAAGGATGTTGTAACGCCCTTGATGCGGCTATATCTCCCACGTGTCGAAGCACGACTTAGAGGCATAACCGCATTAAAAGCAATGTCGCAAGTGAGGTGATTTTCACAACAACCCATGTAAATAAATAAAGGGGAAAGGTACATAGTTGGCTTACACTCGCCACGTCACACAAGTACATAAATAAGTCATTACATTCATCCAATACACTCAGGGTCCGACTACGGAACCCAAAATAAAGATCAATCCCCAAATGCGACAAAGTCCCCGATCGCCCCAACTGGGCACCACTACTGATCATCTTGAAAGACACGTAGTAACAACGAGAGTCTTCATTGAACTCCCACTTGAGCTCGGTCATAACATCTGGAGAGGTATCATCGATCCCTGCATCTGGTTTTGGAAGTAATCTGTGAGTCACGGGGACTCAGCAATCTCGCACCCTCGTGACCAAGACTATTTAAGCTTATAGGTAAGGTAAAGTTATGATGTGGAGCTGCAGCAAGCGACTAGCATATATGGTGGCTAACATACGCAAAAGAGAGCGAGAAGAGAAGGCAAAGGCACGGTCGAACAACTATGATCAAGAAGTAATCCTAGAACAACCTATGTCAAGCATTACTCCAACACCGTGTTCACTTCCCGGACTCCGCCGAGAAGAGACCATCACGGTTACACACGCAGTTGATGCATTTTAATTAAGTTATGTTTCAGGTTATCTCCAACCGGACATTAACAAATTCCCATCTGTCCATAAACGCGGGCACGACTTTCGAAAGTTCAAATCCCTACATGGGAGTCCCAACTTAGCCCATCACAAGCTCTCACGGTCAATGAAGGATATACCTTCTCCCAAGACAATCCGATCAGACTCGGCATCCCAGTTACGAGACATCCTCGACAATGGTAAAACAAGTCCAGCAACACCGCCCGAATGTGCCGACAAATCCTGATAGGAGCTGCATATATCTCGTTCTCAGGGCACACTCAGATAGATCAAGCTACGAGTAAGACCAGCCCTTGAGTTTCCCCGAGGTGGCCCCGTAGGTTGCCCATTTCGGACCAACACTCAGAGGAGCACTGGCCCGGGGGGGGGGGTTTAATAAAGATGACCCTTGGGCTTCAGAAACCCAAGGGAAAAAGAGGCTAGGTGGAAAATGGTAAAACCAATGTTGGGCATTGCTGGAGGAGTTTTATTCAAGGCGATTTGTCAAGGGGTTCCCATTATAACCCAACCGTGTAAGGAATGCAAAATCCGGGAACATAACACCGATATGATGGAAGCTATGGCGGCAAGAGTGGAACAAAACACCAGGCATAAGGCCGAGCCTTCCACCCTTTACCAAGTATATAGGTGCATTAAGATAAACAAGATAATATGGTGATATCCCAACAATAAACATGTTCCAACAAGGAACGATCTCCAATCTTCACCTGCAACTAGCAACGCTATAAGAGCGGCTGAGCAAAGCGGTAACATAGCCAAACAACGATTTTCTAGGACATGGTGGGTTAGAGGTTTCACATGGCAATAGGAAGGCATTATAAGCAAGTGGTAGGTATCGTAGCATAGGCATAGCAAAAGAGCGAGCATCTAGTAAGCAAAGATAGAAGTGATTTCGAGGGTATGGTCATCTTACCTGCAAAGTTCTCAGAGTTGCCTTGATCCTCATAAGCGTACTCAACGGGCTCCTCGTTCACGTACTCGTCTCCCGGCTCTACCCAAGAAAGAACAACAAACAAAAAGGAACACAATCAACCACGTGAAATGCTCAAGCAACATGATGCAAACATGATATGATATGCGGGATGCGATATGCGATGCATATGCATGATTTCGAAAGGAATGATTGAACCTGGCCTCAACTTGGAAATCCAAGAGTGCCACTGGAAAGAGGAGTTGATTTCGGTTGAAATCGATATAAAGATCACCGGAATCGGATGCACGGTTTGGAAATGGCAAGCAAAACAAACATGGCACCGGTCTACGATAAACAACAAGTAGCCATCTAAATGCATCAAGATAAATATGCTACATCACCCAAACATAGCAAAAAAATACATGGAAGGGATCCACTCATGATGCTTGTCAAAATATGAACACTGAGCTATGGCTAATTCGCTCAATAGCAGGTTCAAACAAGCATGGCAAAAGTGCAAAAGATAACAGGTTCCAGACTTGGTGAAATTAACAGCATGCCAGGAATTTATCACCAGGAAGCAATGTTTAGAGCACGAAAACTACATGCTACAAGAACATATCATGGCAAATCAAGGCATGGCATGAAGCTACTCAAAGCATATAACAAAAGTCCCTTAGTGACCATGAGCCAAAAGGGATCAGAAAATACAATTGCAAGCATGTGAACATAGCAAAAACATAAACAGATTCAGACTTGGTGAAAAACTAGAGCATGGCAAAACAGATAACAAGTAGGCATGTTTACGAGCTCGATGCACTCACTACAAGGCATTGAATGACAAGCTAAGCATACACCCAGCAAATAAACATGGCATAGAAGCTAGACATGGCAAGAACAACAACATAGCATGCACGGATCAACTACAACAAGCTCGGCAAAATTGCTAAACATGTTAACAATCTGCCAGGAACATTTATAGCAAAAGTAGAGCTCGATTGACTCAAGCTAGGGTGCTCCATAATTGCAAACAAAGACATGTATGTATAGAGCACAACATTATCTACAAAACATCCTTACTGATCATGCTCAAAAGAGGCACGGATCGCTAGGAAACAACACGAACATATGGCATAAAAATAAGGACAGGGCAAGGACTTAGTGAAATTCTAAGTCCCTAAAATCGGCAATCATTGAGTAAGCTACTTTGCATGCTTGTGCTAGTCACCACAAAGATCACAAAAATACATGGCATACACCCCTGTAAAGATGGCATGGCATTCTTCAAAACAAATGTAGAACTTAGGATCATAGCATGCACACATTAATCATGGCAAAAATGACAAAAGTGCATTTGCTGAAACAGATCTGAAACTATCATCACATAGCCCTCTTCCAACAGCATTTCGGGCATCAAGATGAGCTCAAATGAAAATGATGCAATGACATGAAATGATTTACTCATCGAGACGAACATGTGATATGCTACACACCCGAATCGGAGCCATGATGAGGAAGTTATGATGCGTCAAAGTAGGCATAAAAGTTAGGGTTAGGGACGAAAAAGTCAAAGCTCGGAATTCCAGATCCAGATCCAGCACACGAACCGAGGAGATTGCCTGAATCACTATAGTTGCATGACGAACGAGGATGGCCGGAGTCGGGGTCCGCCGGATCTGGCCGGGAGGAGGACGGAGGGGTCGCCGGACTCCGTGCACGACGACGGAGCGGCGAGGGCGGCGAGGTGCGGATGCGGGCGTGGCGGCCGGGGCTTGAGGGCGTGGCTGCCGGATGCGGCGGCGGCGGCGATGGCGCGCGGGGCGGAGCAGGCGGCGGCCGGAGGAGGAAAGGTGGCGGCGCGGTGAGGCAACTCCTCGGCGGTGGACACGTGGCGGCCGGTGACAGGTGCGGGCAAATGTCGGGTGGCGGCGGACGTTGTCCGGCCGCGTGGAGGTGCGGGGCTAGTGTTTAGGGTGGATTTGGTTCCGAAAATTTTGGGGAGGGGATATTTGTAGAGGTAGGAGGAGCTAGGAAAGCTCCAAATGAGGTGCGGTTTGCGGCCACACGATCGTGATCGAACGCTCTAGACGATGGAGGAGGTTTAGGTGGGTTTTGGCCACTTTGGAAGGGTGTTGGGCTGCAACACACACGAGGCCTTTTCGGTCCCTCGGTTAACCGTTGGAGTATCAAACGAAGTCCAAATGGTACGAAACTTGAAAGGCGGTCTAACAGTAGTAAACCAAGGCCGCATGACAAGTCTCGGTCCAACCCGAAAACATTTAACACCCGCACACGAAAAGAGGTAGAAAGGGACACCGGAGGACATAGGAGCGCCGGAATGCAAAACGGACAACGGGGACAAAGCTCGGATGCATGAGACAAACACGTATGCAAATGCAATGCACATGATGACATGATATGAGATGCATGACAAAGACAAAAGCACACGAAGGCAAAAACCCAACAACGAGGAAATAGAATAACTTAGTGCCGGAAACAGCAAGAGTTGGAATACAATTAAGGTAAATTACATCCGAGGTGTTACAGATGTGACAACTCACCCCTACTAAACAAGAATCTTGTCCCGAGATTCAGGCGTAGTGTAAGATGAAGGGGGATGGAACTAACACAATCTTCTCGGTCCAGGTTGCACTTCATAAGAACGTTGATTTGATCATCATCTTTGTCTCGACATCTTGCTCTGAGAACTCCATCTAACATGACAACAAGAGGAAAGGGAGAATTTTAGAAGAATCAATTTTCCTAGTGTTCGAGCAACTTAGGATCATCTTAATGATCACAAGATCAACTCACGGGATGGAACAAAGAAACATCTCTAGAGCTGAGAGGCAAAACATGAATCAGGAGGGACGGAAGAAACAATTTGACGAGGGTTTCAAATAGCAAGGAAAAATTTCCATGATTCCATAACGGGGCACCTTAAGGAAGGTGACTCATAGAATTATTACCTTAAGTGGCAAAAATAATTACTTTTGATCCATAAATCATTGAAACTCTTCATACCATCCTGAGGCAAATCAAAATTGATCGTTAGAAAGAATTCAAGAGGATGGCATACTCAGTTTGGAAAGGAAACTACAGTTATAGAACAACTTGGCAAATGGAAGGCACACTCCAATTGATACCAAGGATATAACCTAGTGACTGAGCGTTCTTTCAAGGACTTAAGCATTCCTATATTCATCAAAGTTTACCAACATCTATGCCAAGATCCTGGTGACACCCCGTACTACCATGATGAATAACGATGGAGGATGCAGGTGCATAGGAGGACAACACTTTCTCAGATTTTACCTTGACGACGCCAAGGAAACAGAATCTGGATGATCGACCGAGAAACATTTAACACTCCGCTTCTAATGTTCTCCTTGATGTACTAGCATAACCCATTTGATACGGTTTGGTATCTTGAACATCAAGTAGAAGGTTGGACTTCGGGAGCGCAAGAATCCATAAGGAATAACTTCGGAAGTAAATCCTACGGAATCCTTATGGGCAGGTGGCCAACTTTATCAATCAGGATACTACAATAATAGATCTTCCGGCTGGGTGTGTTGGCCAAGACATCCACTTTACCGGGTTACAAAGAGACCAATATTATAGTTCTTGGGAAACGTCCCAGCCATCATATCTGCCTGAGATTCAGATCTGGTTGGTGTCAAGATATTCTAGACTCATCATATCTGAAAGGAAGGATTGCAACACAAATCGATGAGATGACGTTGCAAGATTCTTAGGAAATGAACTACGATAGCAAGCTCCAAAACATGAGCTGGTTTTGCTACAACATGTGAACACACTGTCCCAAAAAAGCATGACCACCTAGTAGTCTTATAATAAAATACTACCAAGTTCAGGTTGGCAACCATCATCGAGGATAACGAAGTCTTGTGCATATCTGTCCGGGCCCTTCAGGATTAGCGCATGAACTTCCTTTCTTTGAACAAATCAATCAGTGGCTTTGTGTGCTAGGGAATACAAATGGAGTGGAGGTAATTAATCTACCAAACCATAGAATACATTGACACATACATAATTGACTTGGGATGGTACCAGAGGAAAGAAACAATCTTTCTCGAACTCACGACGGCAACTTGCACCAAATGCACATGAATTCGAGGAAGTCACTTCTTCCATCCAAGCATAAGCTTCATGAATGGAACACGAAGGCATTGCTTACAAAGTTTCCAACACTAGCTTGATGTTCAACATGAATCATGGAGGAGACAAAATGCTGCTGATGGGCTCAACAACAACTCATCAGAATTTTCCATATCACTGGAATTCCACCATTATATGAGCAATGTGATAGTATTGGTCAGACCCAAGGATGTAATGGTGTATGCTTGAGGAACAACCACGAGTAAGAGAACATTATGAATATCGTTGGTTCTAACTTGATTTGACGATAGCCCACACTCAAATCCAGGTTTGGACAAGATGATAGATTGAACAACCGATCACGAGGAACAATCGATGAAGATATCATCTCTTGTCAACATACACACAAACACAAGGATACCCCTTTGGAATGAACTAAGTTAGGCAAGGTTTATCTTCCAACTCTCCAAGTTGTTGTTTAGCTTAACCAACTAGCTCAGGGGTATCCAACACAGATTCTTGGAGAAAGGGGTGGCTACAAGAAAACAACTTGGTCATGGACTCAACAAAGCGGTCAGGTGACAACCTGGTAATACTTCCGAGAAGATATTCGAAAAATCACGAACCACCGATATGTTACTAAGCTCAAGAACAATCTTGCTTTTCAGGACAAGACGGAATGATCAAGAGAGTGATGGATTGACACAATCCTAACTCATTGATCGAGGAGTGCATCGAAAATAAGGACTAGGTAGCACAATCAATCCTAGTATGGTGATTCAATAACCAACACACTAAGAATGAAATTATTGTCCTTTAACTACGAAGCAATGGGATTGCTAGGAGTATTGATTTCACACATCATATAGTTCACTTGTCGGCATTCCGGTTACAATAACACGGAGACCGAGAAATGAATGATGATGGCGAGAAGTATCACTGCATCAAGAATTCATAAGAGGGTGTGCAATTCTCATGATACCCTTGTTATGAAAGAGGGTGATACTCCGAGGTAGAACAGGACAAAAGCTAGATTGGCATTTTGATCTGCGGATTACAATTGCTTTGTTCCAATCTCCAAGTGGACAATGTACCGGAGTTTGTTTCTCCTAGTCATTCCAGAGTAGAATGGCTTGACGGACCACAAGAATAATAGGCATCGATAACACAAATGTACACATACTCTTGACTACCAATTGATAGACAAAGGTTAGAAAACAACTAAAGAGGGACAACTCAAAGGGACATATGATTTTATGAGTTGTGGGTGCATAGATTAGCATGTCGAACGAGTTCAACATATTTCTTCCAGATAACCCATGCAGAAAGGTAGAACTGGCAGAGTCACAACATAGAATCGAGAAATCGTCAAGGGCACTCTGGTTATGATCTTTTGGTTCAACGAGGAACTTCTGCCATAAGTAGTTCATGGTATTTGGAAGAAATAAATACCATGGACATCGAGGTCTATCGCAAAGGTTGCTAGTATCCTAAAGGAACGAGCAACACTATCAACAGAAAGTAAGTAGAGCGAATCTTGGTAACCTTATTCCCTTCTGATCTGAGTCACCCTCATATTTCATACGGGGTTAAGGAACCAGGATCTATCTTCTATCTATCAGTATCACGTGTTACTAATCCGTAGACTTATAAGATTGGTGAATTCAAGACTCAGTTCAGTTCCTACTATCTCCGTGTATTGACAGTTGATGTCGGAACCTTGATACTATGGTGACCCCATGGTTATGCCACTATTTTTGCAGGATGTCTCAAATATTTTTGAGCATTTATAGTAGTTATGTTGTCCGAGTCATCCCAGGTTTCCAAATAGTATGATGCATTTGCAAATCCCTTATTTCCGTTTCTGATGTCCTTTTGGGCCAGATTAAGCACACCAAACAATCTGTTGAGGTATTCCATTTCCTCGACATATATGTTGGAGCTGTTATTATGACCCTAGGTGTCTTAGAGAATCACCCAGTAATATGGCCATGTTTTGTGTTTCCAGTGTGATGATTCTGGCCGTCATTCTCGAAAGCATCCCGTGATGCCATTTACTTAGTAGGCCTTCTATTTCTAGGGGTTTGAGCCCAAAATTCACCCTACTTACTTCATGTTGATAGTGTTTGCTAGTTCCTTTAGGATATTAGTAACCTTTGCGATAGTCCTCAAGGTCCGTGGTAAAAATCCTTCTTCAAATACCATGAACTACTTATGGCAGAAGTTCCTTGTTGAACCAAAACATCACAATAAGAGTGCTCTTGATGAGTTCTCCAATCTGCATTGTGAATCTTCCAGTCCTACCTTTCTGCATGGATTTTTTGGAAGAAATATGTTGAACTTGTTTGACAAACTAAATCTACGCGTCCGCAACTCAGAAAACCATATGTTACTTTGAGTTGTCTCTCTTTAGTTGTATTCTGACCTCTGTCTATCAATTGATAGTCAGGACTAGTTGTGCATTCATGTTACCGATGCCTATTATTCTTGTGGTCCGTCAAGCCATTCTATTCCGGAATGACTAGGAGAAACGAACTCCAGCACCTTATCCATATCTAGGATTGGGTCAAAGCAGTCGTACTCCGCAGATCAAATGCTAATCCAGCTTTTGTTCTATCCCACCCTGGAGTGTTACCATCTTTACGTTGGGATTGTCATGATAATTGCCCCACCTCCTATGAATTCTTGACGCAGTGATACTTCTCGCCATCATTATTCATTCCTCGGTTACGTGCTATCGCAACCAGAATGCCGACAAGTGAATCTTGATGTGTGAAATCAATACTCCTAGCAACTGTGTTGCTTCGTAGTTAATGGACAATAATCTTATCCTTAGCGTGTTGATTATTGAATCATCACCCTAAGGTTGGTCGTGCTACCTTGTCCTTATTTCTGGTGCACACTTCGGTCAATGAGTTAGGATTGTGCCAATCCCTCGCTAATTTGATCATATCGTCTCGCCCTGAAAAGCAAGATTGTTCTCGGGCTTAGTAACATATCGGTGGTTCGTGATTTTCCGAATATCTTCTCGGAGGTATTACCAGGTTGTCACCTGACCGCTATGTTGAGTTCGTGATCAAGTTCGTTTTCTTGCAAACCACCCCTTCTCCAAGAATCTGTGTTGGATACCCTGAGCTAGTTGGTCAAGCTAAACAACAACTTGGGGAGTTGGAAGATAAAAGCTTGCCTAACTTAGTTCATTTCCAAAGGGATATCTTGTGTTTGTGTGTTTATTGAAGAAAGATGATATCTTCATTGATTGATCCTCGTGATCAGTTGTTGGATCTATTGTCTTACCCAAATCTTTGATTTTGCGTGTGGGTTATCCTCAAATCAAATCAGAACAAATGATGTTTGTAATGTTGTCTTACTCGCAGTTGATCCCTCGAGCATACACCATTATATCCTTTGGTTTGACCAATGCTATCAGCTTGTTTACATAGTCGTGGAATTCCACTTCATGGAAATCTTGATAAATTGTTGTTGAGCCATCGACAAGATCCTTATCTCCTCCATGATATTGTTGGACATCAAGCTAGTGTTGGAAACTTGTGTAAGCATTTGTTTGTGTTTTGTTCATGAAGCGTATGTTTGGAGGAAAGAAGTGACTACCTATGATTTACGTGAATTAATTTGGTGAAAGCTGCCACCGTGAATTGGATAAAGTAGTTATGCATGTGCGAAGTATACTTTGGTATGGTAGATTTGCAACCTCCATCCCACATGTATTTCCTAGCACACCAAGCCACTGATTGATTTGTTCAAGGAAAAGAAGCTCACTCTTAAGACCCGGGGCTTATACAAGGACTTCGATATCCTCGATGATGGTTCCCAATCAGAACTCGGTAGTGTTTTATTGCAAGACTACCATGTGATCATGCTTGTCTGGGACAGCGTGCTCACATGTGTGTAGCAGAAGTAGCTCATGTTTTGGAGCTTACTATTGTAGTTCATTTCCCGAGAATCTCGCAATATCATCTCGTCGATTTGTGTTCCAAACATTCTTTTCAGACATGCTAAGTCTGAAGTATCCTATCACCAATCAGATCTGAATCTTAGGCAGATATGATGGTTGGAACATTCCCAACAGTTGAATTTTGTTCCCAGCTTGCACCACCATTGTGCCAAATTCCCATAGGCTGCCCTCCTCGGCAGTTGTTGTCCAAGATCATCTTCAAAAGTGGACTTACCATGGGTCCCATCCATTTCCAATGATAAGCAAAATCATCCATTGCGTTGTCTTCAACAAGGTAGTCCACATCATCCATTCTAGTCCGAGTATGTCATCCTTTTGAACTCCTTCAAATGATCGATTGTGATTGCTTTAGGTTGGTATAAATAGTCTCAATGATCTATGTATCAAAAGTAATTCTTTTGCCACTTAAGGGAATAGTTCTATGAGTCACCTCCCCTAAGGTGCCCTGTTATGGAATCATGGTGATTATTTCCTTGCTATCTTGAAACCATGCACCATCTTCTAAGCATGGAATTGTTTCCTACTAATCTGAACCTTCGTCACCTGCTTCTTTCCATCACTCCACATATGTGTTTTTGTTCCTCGGCTCAAGAGATGTTTCTATGTCTCTTTCCGTGAGTTGATCCTCTGATCATTAAGATGATCCATCCCTGTGGAGTTATCTCGCTCTTCTGTCCCCTTGTTGGGTGAAGATCTTGAAAGCAAGGATGTCAAGTTCAAGATGATGCAATGACTCAATATCTTCGACGAGGACAGTTGGATCGTGAAGATTGTGTTAGTTCCCCCCCCCCTTCGTCTTACCCTACGCTTGAATCTCGAGACAAGATTCATGTGTTAGTGGGGTGACTTGTCACAACCCTAGTCAGTTTATGCATTAGAGTGAATGCATCATGTCTACTTTATTTAGAAAGTTGAAATGGGGATGACAGAAACCCCCAGCACCACTTTAACAAACTAGGGTTTAGTAAAATCCTTTTCAATGAACCTGAAATGCCCTTCTAAAATGTTCATCATCTTTGCCTTGGTTTAGAACCTCAGACAAAAATGGTGCACAATTTTATAGGACAACATAAGGTCACTGGATTAAATCATACTCTATTTGCATTTGGACATTTAAATACTATAAAATATTTTAAATGTCGAAATAATCATAATCTAATATGTTTACTATTGGATATATTTTAACAGTAGCCATGAGAAGGTTCATGATTTTTGGGTTTGTTATGGTATTTGTAATAAAGCCCTGAAGCTAGAGAAGAAATAGAAAACATGGAAAAGAGAGAGAGAGAGAGAGAGAGAGAGAGAGAGAGAGAGAGAGAGAGAGAGAGAGAGAGAGAGAGTTTTACCTGGCCTCACCTGTGCAGCCCACCTGGCTGGCCCAGCTAGCGGCCCAGCCAACTGGCCCAGTCCACCACCGTAGCCCCTCTGTCGCCTTCCTCCTCGCGCCAGTAGGCACGGGCATGTGCTCGCGGTGCGCTAGCACGCGCGCGGCCATCGACGGCCACCTCCTGCTTCTGCCGACACCCTGGACGACTCCAGACGACACCAGAACCACCCCCCCCAAGAATCGCCTCGACCTCTCACCACGCCTCTCTCCTCCTCTGTCTCTCTCACGCGTAGCCGCCTGAACACGCCCGTCGTGCCGCTCACCGTTCACGCGGCCACCGGCCACCCCACGCCTCACTGATGCGCCGAGAAGCTCCGCCACTTCGTCCTCGACCCCCTCACTGAGCTACACAACACAGGATGCCTCGAAGCGCCGCCCCCGACGCATTCTTCTTCCTCGGGTCGCCGAGATTGCCTCCGCCGCCCCGCTCGCTCCGGCCCCTCCCCGAGTTCGCCGACCTACCCTACACGATCCTTGAGAGCTTCTACACCATCTTCCCCTTATCTCCACGATGTTTGCTAGCTCTAGCCACCGTTTCGCCGATGACTGAACCCTGCCACCGTCTGTGCTCGCCGCCGCCGATGCTCCGGTGACCATTTGGTCCCGGGCGCGTGTCCACTAAGCTCGCTGCACCGCGTAGAGAATCTCCAGTGCTTCACCCCGCCCGTTTGCACAGCGCAGCCGCGTTCCCGCGCACACCTGAATGCAGGCCGCCGCGGTCGAGCTCCTCGTTGTCGTCTTCGGCCGCCCTAGCCCCTGCAACCACCACCGTTGGATGCACTGCATCACGGCCATTCCAAGGAGACTAGCCCCGCTTGCTCCCATCACCAGAGTTGGCCGGACGAGCAACGCCGCCGCCTCTGCTTACGCTGGCGAGTAACCGCCGGCCTAATCTGGCCATTAGGAACTAATTAGCATTTAGGTTAACACCTGGGCCAATGACAGCCAGGCCCCACCCGTTTAATTAACCTACTAACGAAATTAGTTAGACCTAATCTGATTCCAGTGGACCCATGCGTCAGAACTGACCCAGCTGACGTGGCCGTTGACCAGGCCCACTTGTCAGCCACACAAGCCAGCAATGTGACACTGATCAATGGGCCCCACCAGCCAGGTTTGACCTGGACCGTCTCCGTTGACTGCTGACGTCACAGTGACGCAATGCTGACGCAATAAGTATTTTATGGATTTATTCTTAAATAGGAAATTCCAAAAAATATCACAAACTTCAAAAATTCATAGAAATTGTTTGTAACTCCAAATGCAAAGACTTATATATGAAAATTGATCAGAAAAAATCAATCTTTCCATCTGTACTAGTTTCATACATGTCCGAACACTTTAACTTGATGTTTAGATGAAACAAGTTAATGCACTAATATGACGTCTTATTTTGGGTTTGCATATGAATCTTTGATTCAAATGACCTTAAACCAACCTATTCTAAGTTGCATTAGCCAAAACACACTCATTTTGCCATGTCATTGCATGCATCATATTGTTGCATATTGCCATGTGATGATTGTGTGTCCTGGTTCTAAGTCTGACAGTAGAGTGGGGGGTAGGTATGGAGAGGCAAGGTCCTAGCTATGGAGAGGTTGTAAACACAAGAGATGTACGAGTTCAGGCCCTTCTCGGAGGAAGTAAAAGCCCTACGTCTCGGAGCCCGGAGGCGGTCGAGTGGATTATGTGTATATGAGTTACAGGATGCCGAACCCCTCTGCCTGTGGAGGGGGGTGGCTTATATAGAGTGCGCCAAGACCCCAGCCAGCCACGTAATGAAGGGTTTAAGGTGTATTTAGTCTGGGGCGTTACAGGTGACGCCCCACATAAAGTGTCTTTACTATCATAAAGTCTACTTAATTACAGGCCGTTGCAGTGCAGAGTGCCTCTTGACCTTCTGGTGGTCGAGTGAGTCTTCGTGGTCGAGTCCTTCAAGTCGGTCGAGTGAGTCCCTCGTTGGTCGACTGGAAGGTGACCTCTTCCAAGGGTGTCCTTGGGCAGGGTACTTAGATCAGGTCTGTGACCCTACCCTAGGTACATGACTCCATCATTAGCCCCCGAATGGATTGAGGCTTTGAGTGAAGGAGGAGTTGATGCTGTTTCCGATTAACTTTTGCACACTGGTCGTGCGTTGTTCTGAACCAGAGAATCTCTTCGTTGATAGTGAGCAACTTGTCTTCAGTCGACTCGATCCATTCTTTTCTTTCGTCGAGTGATCTTTCGGGCTTCGTCGATTTCCGAGCGACGGATCGCAGGAAATCCCGCGCCTGACAGACCGATCTGCCGTCCGCGGATTCCGCGGGATGTGAAATTTGGGGAAAGTCGTGAAGCGGAGCGGACCGCGGCGTTCGGATGGGACGGGACATAGACGCCTCGATTCCCGTGCCGCTTTCTTCGCCACGTATCCCGCCAGCGTAACAGTTCCAGGATATGATTAGATCGACCGGGCCCACCTGTCATCCACTCGGAAGGGATCTTATAAATGCGCCCGGCGAGGGTTTTTTGAACAGTGCCTCAGCATTCTCTCTCTGCCCCCTTCGTCTCCGCCCAACGTGCTCGCTTTCACCTCTGCACCACTTCTCCTCACGTGCCCCGCCGGAAGCTATGGTCAAGGAGAAGACGGTGGCGCTGGAGCGCGCGAAGGAAGCGTCGGCGACGGAGAAGGCGAAGGGAAGATCCACCAGCCGCGGTGGGTCTTCGTCTAGATCTCGCCTGCCGAAAGACTGGGTCCAGGGAGATTGGATCCAGTCGACCATCACGGAGAAGGATCTCCTCGACATGGCCAACAAGGGCCTGATCCCTCATGGAGCTGCAAGGCTTCCGGGGAAAGAGTAGCAGCCCCAGCCGGAAGAGGGTGAGTGCGTGCTTCTGGCTACCCATGTCGACCGCGGATTCTCTTTGCCGCCGAGCATTTTCTTCCGTGGTTTCTTGAACTTTTTTGGAGCGCAACTCCACCACTTCACCCCGAATTCTATCGCCTATCTTGCTGCGTTCGTGTCCATGTGTGAGAGTTTTCTGGGCTGTCGACCGCATTGGGGCTTGTTCAAGCACATATTCACATGTCGCTCTCAAACCGTGAAGAAGGCGAGCCCAGACGACGAAAGAACCCGAGTGGTCCAAATGTGTGGGGGTTTGGGGATCCAGGTGAGGAACAAGAGCACCTTCCCAGCCATGACATTTCCTGAGTCAGTCAGAGGCTGGCAGTCGACCTGGTTCTACTGCCAGGATGAGTCGACGCCGGGGCAGTCGAGTGGACTCCCTCAATTTACCATGGACCGAGTGAACAAGCCCTCCTCTCTGAAGTTGATTCCGGAGGAGAAAGCTGACGTGAAGATGCTGATGGAGCGCGTAGTTCAGTTGGTTCAGGAGGGAGTGACGGGTATGGATCTCCTGGAGGTTTTCCTTAGGCGCCGAATCCAGCCTCTTCAGTTCCGGAGCCATTGCATGTGGTTGTACTGCGGGACTGAGGATGTGACTCGGGTCAATCCAGAAACAGTCGATGATGCCACTCTGGAAAGGTGGATGGCCGCTGTTACTGGGAACAACGATAACCCTCGCGGAGCCAGAAGGATTCCTCCACTCGACTGCCACAGTGACCCAAACAAGGTATGTCTGCTCCACTTCCCATTGTATTCTTGTCGTATTAATTTCTGTTTTCTCTGCCGACCGGTCGACTGAACTTTGTCTTGTTGTTTATCAGGCCCTCACCGAACTGTACTCGATGCCCAACGGAGCGCAGGCTCCGACTGAGGAGGGAGAAGCGAGCGGGGGCGAGAGCCAGGAGGAGGAGTGGGACTCGGACGCCGCTGAGGCCGATGATGATGATGATGACGATGACGATGATGACGATGAGGACGAGGAAGAGGAGGAGGAGGAGGAGGTTGCACCACCGCGCTCGGAAAGGCGGTCGAAACTTGTCCATGATCCTGCGACCGAATGCGGCGAGGGGGTTGCGACTGCTACACAGTCGACCAAGCGCCCTCGGACCACCTCTCCGGCGCCGACTAAAAAGGCGCCGAAGCAGCCCAGGGCGGCACCGTCGAAGCCGACCAAGCACCTGCCGAAGATGAAGGTGTCCATCCCCACCATATCAGGGTAATCATGTTGCTTAAGTCTTCTTGTTTTGTGCGATCTTTGTCTCTGGTTAGCGCTGGAGTTAGTCGACTGATTCTTTGGAGTTGCAGTGCTGCTTCTTCTGAGACCTCAGCCCGGGCTGATGACCATGAGATGGAGGACGCAGCAACCTCAAAACCAGGCACTATACTCTTAACGCCATTTTTAGTCGACCGACTCTTGATCTCTAATTCTGATTCTTTTCTGTAGCTCCATCCAATGTTGTAATCACTCTCCCTGATGATGATGAAGATGAGGAACCGCTGAAGTACAGAAGGAGTAGGAAAGCGTCTGCCAGCAGGGTGACCCAGGATGTGACGGTGCCTGAGGCTCTGGTCGCGGAGGAGGAGAACACCACTCGACACACCGTGTCCTTCGCAGATCCACTGACGAGTGCTCCGCAGCCCTCCCTCTTCATGACGCACCACGTCCCAGAGGACCAAGCTGGCGCAGCGAAGGAGGCAATACGCCAGGCAGGGATCATGATGGAGCAGTTGAAGACCATCCGAGATGCGAGCCAAGCAGCTTACGACGCCAGTTCCGCCCTCCAATGCAATGTTCAGGTCAGTCGACCACCATTTGTTCTGTTAGGATATGCTATCAGAAACTTTTCTTTTCCAGAATTTATAGTAGTCACCCACTGGGTGTGTCGATTAAACTCCGTGTTAGCGGGGGCACGCTGAGTGCACCCGCTGGGTGTAGTCCCCAAGGCTAAGGTCGACTGCCGGCAGTCGGCCTTAGGCTTTATAATTTTAGTCTTTCCGTCATTCGACTATGGCGACTGGATTTCGCAAACTGGTCGACTGGTCGACTCTGTCTTTAATAGGATTAGTGGGGGCACGCTGAGTGCACCCACTGGGTGTAGTCCCCAAGGCTAAGGTCGACTACTGGCAGTCGGCCTTAGGCTTTATAATTTCAGTCTTTCCGTCATTCGACTATGTCGAATGGATTTCGCAAACCTGTGGGGGCACGCTGAGTGCACCCACTGGGTGTAGTCCCCGAGACTGTGGTCGACTGCTTGCAGTCGATTACAGTCTTAAAGAATATATCTCTTTTTTTTAGGTCGACTGGTCGACTCTATCTTCAATAGGATTAGTGGGGGCACGCTGAGTGCACCCACTGGGTGGAGTCCCCGAGACTACGGTCGAATGCTTGTATTCGGCTGTAGTCTTAGAAACGCGTGATTTTTCCTTTTTCACTCGGAAGTGAATTATATTTGACATTTAGTCAATTGGTTCTTCGCAGAACTCCTGTGATCTTGTGGCTCGCTACTCTGAGCTGGAAAACAAGCACGTTCAGCTCGAGCTGAATTTGAAGCTGGTTCAGGAGAAACTGACGAAGGCAAAGGAGGAGACCGAAGGTATGTTTGGTGAGACCTTGACGACTGCTTTTTCCCTTCATTTGTTTCAAAATCTGATCTTGCTGTAACTTGCAGGTAAGGTGAGGGAGGCCCAACGGAAGAAGGACCTTGAACTAGCTGAGAAGATCAAGCTTGTTGACGAGAAGTTAGCTTCAGTCGCCAAGCTTGAGCAAGAAAATGCCAATCTGAAAGCTGCTCTTGGGAAGAAAAAAGATCTGGAGGCCTTCCTGAATGGTCTTGCCAAGAAGCTGTTTCTTATGCTTGAAGGTAAATCTCTATGCTCGGCGATCATTTCCAACCGTGGTTTTTCCATTCGACCATCGCCTTGACTCGGTAATCGTCCTTGCAGAATTTTGTCAAAACTTTGAAGAAGAAACTAGCCGGCTGGAACCAAACCTTGACCCCGTCAATTCTCCGATGGACGACGAAGTTGCCATGAATGTTTTCCGACTGGAGTCCCGTGTTGCAGCCGTCGTGGACTATCTTGCAAGGCTGAAGGTCGCCACATCTTGCATCGACTTGACGCTCTGGCCCGGGGAGACACTTCAGAACGACCTCGAGTCGCTGATGGCTCGCTTGAACACGATCCCTGGTCGAGTGCAGGAGTGGAAAAAGTCCTCGGCTCGGTGCGGTGCAGATGTTGCTCTGTGTCTGGCCCGAGTCCACTGCAAAGATGCGCGAGAAGACAAGCTGGCGGCCCTCCGGGTGGCCAACACCAAGAAACACGACTTCAGGTCCTTTATGGAAACTTTCCTTGCGGCTGCCACCCGGATCGCAGATGGAATTGATCTTGATGAGTTTGTTGCACCTTCCAGCCCTCCGCAGGAGGGGTAAAATACTTCTTCTAAGCTCGACGCTTTAAATTTGCCTCGGTATGCCGAGTGGAGTTGTAACCGATAAACCTTAACGGCTTAGCACCTGAGCACTTTCGGTTCCTTTAGGTATCGATCCGAACTTGAATTTGGTGTTGAATATGATTGCTTTTGGCTCGAAATGTCTTTTGCAGGTTCAAAGCAGGGCGCTTACTGCAATCGACTTATTCCTTAGTCCACTTAGGTGAGCGCTGGGCTGCAGCTAAGCCTCCCGAGTGAGAGGTTTGCTTTTCACTCGGTAGGATTTCTATATCTTAGGCGAGCACTGGGCTGCAGCTAAGCCCCCGAGTGAGAGGTTTGCTCTTCACTCGGTAGGATTTCTGATAACTTAGGCGAGCGCTGGGCTGCAGCTAAGCCCCCGAGTGAGAGGTTTGCTCTTCACTCGGTAGGATTTTTGATAACTTAGGCGAGTACTTGGACTGCAGCTAAGCCTCCGAGTGAGAGGTTTGCTCTTCACTCGGCAGGATTTTTTGATAACTTAGGCGAGTACTTGGACTGCAGCTAAGCCCTCGAGTGAGAGGTTTGCTCTTCACTCGGTAGGATTTCTGATAACTTAGGCGAGTACTTGGACTGCAGCTAAGCCCCCGAGTGAGAGGTTTGCTCTTCACTCGGTAGGATTTCTGATAACTTAGGCCAGCGCTGGGCTGCAGCTAAGCCCCCGAGTGAGAGGTTTGCTCTTCACTCGGTAGGATTTCTGATAACTTAGGCGAGTACTTGGACTGCAGCTAAGCCTCCGAGTGAGAGGTTTGCTCTTCACTCGGCAGGATTTTTGATAACTTAGGTGAGTACTTGGACTGCAGCTAAGCCCCCGAGTGAGAGGTTTGCTCTTCACTCGGTAGGATTTCTGATAACTTAGGCGAGTACTTGGACTGCAGCTAAGCCCCCCGAGTGAGAGGTTTGCTCTTCACTCGGTAGGATTTCTGATAACTTAGGCCAGCGCTGGGCTGCAGCTAAGCCCCCGAGTGAGAGGTGTGCTTTTCACTCGGTAGGATTTTTACATCTTAGGCGATTACTTGGACTGCAGCTAAGCCCCCGAGTGAGAGGTTTGCTCTTTCACTCGGTAGGATTTCTGATAACTTAGGCGAGTACTTGGACTGCAGCTAAGCCCCCGAGTTGAGAGGTTTGCTCTTCACTCGGTAGGATTTCTGATAACTTAGGCGAGTACTTGGACTGCAGCTAAGCCTCCGAGTGAGAGGTTTGCTCTTCACTCTGTAGGATTTCCGATAACTTAGGCGAGTACTTGGACTGCAGCTAAGCCTCCGAGTGGAAGTCTGGCTTACCACTCGGTAGGATTTTATTTAATCTTAGGCGAAACGGATTCGCAGCTAAGCCTCCGAGTGGGAGTCTGGCTCACCACTCGGAGGATTTTATTTAATCTTAGGCGAAGCAGATTCCGCAACTAAGCCTCCGAGTGGGAGTCTGGCTCACACCACTCGGTAGGATTTTATTTAATCTTAGGCGAAACGGATTCGCAGCTAAGCCTCCGAGTGGGAGTCTGGCTCACCACTCGGTAAGGATTTTTACGAACTTAGGCGAAACGGATTCGCGGCTAAGTCACCCACTGAGGGGAAAATTTTATTGGACAAAATAAAAAGTGACAAAAATTATGGAGGAACTATGACACTATTATTTTGAATCCATGAACTACAGAAGTACTTTATTGCAACTCATCCGAGTGATAAACTTAAGTGTAAAATGGGCGGAGTAGTTCCGCGTTCCAAGCTCGGGGCTCGTCGATATTATGTTCGACGTTGTAAAGACGGTACGCCCCGTTGTGGAGAACTTTGGTGATGATGAAGGGTCCTTCCCAAGAAGGAGCAAGCTTGTGTTGTTTCTTCTGATCCACTCGGAGAACTAAATCTCCTTCCTGGAAGGCTCGACCCCTCACATTTCTGGCGTGGAAACGACGCAAATCTTGTTGGTAGATGGTGACCGGATCAGAGCCATCTCCCTTTCTTCCTCTAAAAGGTCGACTGCGTCCTGCCGCGCTTGTTCAGCTTCTGCTTCGTTGTAGATTTCAACTCGAGGAGCATTGTGGAGAAGATCACTCGGCAAGACTGCTTCAGCTCCGTAGACCAAGAAGAATGGAGTTCTTCCGGTCGACCGATTAGGTGTGGTCCGCAGTCCCCAAAGCACCGAGGGAAGTTCGTCGACCCAAGCTCCAGCTGCATGCTTGAGATCACGCATCAGTCGGGGTTTCAATCCCTTGAGAATCAGGCCATTGGCTCGCTCTGCTTGTCCATTCGACTGCGGATGAGCGACTGAAGCGTAGTCGACTCGTGTGCCTTGAGAGTTACAGAAATCTCTGAATTCCTCCGAGTCAAAGTTCGACCCATTATCCGTAATGATGCTGTGCGGGACTCCATATCTGAATATTAGTTCCCTGATGAAGCGAACAGCAGCACCGGCGTCAAGGTTCTTGATTGGTTTAGCCTCAATCCACTTGGTGAACTTGTCAACTGCCACCAGTACATGCGTGAAGCCACTTCGCCCTGTTCTCAAAGGACCGACCATGTCCAACCCCCATACCGCGAAAGGCCAGACGAGTGGAATGGTCTTCAGGGCTGATGCAGGCTTGTGCGACATATTCGAGTAGAACTGACATCCCTAGCACTTATCCACTCTTTCCTTTGCCATCTCATTCGCCTTTGGCCAGTAAAATCCGGCTCGGTATGCTTTGGCCACGATGGTCCGAGAGGATGCATGATGACCACAGGTCCCCGAGTGGATATCATTAAGGATGATTCGACCTTCTTCTGGTGTTATGCACTTCTGACCAACTCCAGTCGTGCTTTCTCTGTATAATTGTCCTTTGATTACGGTAAAGGCTTTAGATCGACGGACGATCTGTTGAGCCTCTTCCTCATCCTCCGGGAGCTCTTTTCTCAGGATATACGCGATATATGGAACTGTCCAGTCGGGAATGACCACCAAGATCTCCATGACCAAGTCGACCACTGCTGGGACTTCAACCTCAGTCGGATCTGTGGCACTCTTGGGCTGTGGAGCTTCTTCGGTGAAAGGATCTTCTTTGACTGACGGAGTGTGTATATGCTCCAAGAACACACCACTCGGAATGGATTCTCTCTTGGAACCTATCTTTGCTAGATCATCAGCTGCTTGATTTTTCAGTCGGGGTATATGATGGAGCTCCAACCCCTCGAACTTCTTCTCCAGCTTCCTCACTGCACTGCAGTATCCAGTCATGGCTGGGCTTCTCACATCCCACTCCTTCATCACTTGGTTGACCACTAAAACCGAGTCGCCATAGACCATCAGGCGACGGACGCCGAGTGAAATGGCCATGCGCAATCCGTATAAGAGGGCCTCATATTCTGCCTCATTGTTGGAGGAATCAAAGTGAATCTGGAGCACATATCTGAGCTTATCTCCTCTGGGGGAAACCAGGACAACCCCAGCACCGGAACCATTCAACATCTTAGAGCCATCAAAGAACATGGTCCAATGCTCCGAGTGAACTTCAGTCGGCTGCTGCTGTTCAATCCACTCGGCGAGGAAATCTGCTATTTCCTGGGACTTAATGGCTTTCTTTGCCTCAAACTTGATATCAAGGGGAAGAAGTTCAATCGCCCATTTAGCCACTCGACCAGTTGCATCTCTGTTGTGCAAAATCTCTGATAGTGGAGCGTCGTTGACGACTGTGATGGAATGATCAGAGAAATAATGAGCAACCTTCTTTGTGGTCATGTATATTCCATACACAAGCTTCTGATAATGAGGATATCTCTGCTTGGATGGAGTCAAGACTTTAGACAAATAATACACTGGGCGCTGAACTTTGAGAGCTTTTCCTTCTTCTTCCCGCTCGACCGTAAGCACAGTACTGACGACTTGTCCTGTGGCTGCGATATAGAGCAACAGAGGCTCTTTGCTGATTGGAGCAGCAAGCACCGGCTGGGTGGAGAGCAGAGCTTTTAGCTCGGCAAACGCTGCATCAGCTTCTGGAGTCCACTCGAACTTGTCTGCCTTGTTCATCAGTCGGTAAAGAGGCAATGCCTTTTCACCGAGTCGTGAGATGAATCGACTTAATGCGGCCAAGCATCCAGTAAGCTTCTGGACATCGTGCACTCGCACAGGGCGTTTCATTCGGAGAATAGTGCCGATCTTCTCTGGATTAGCGTCGATTCCTCGCTCGGAAACGAGAAAACCGAGTAACTTGCCACCAGGAACTCCAAATGTGCACTTTGATGGATTGAGCTTGATATCATACCTTCTGAGGTTGGCAAATGTTTCGGCGAGGTCAGCGAGCAGGTCGGAACCTTTTCGTGACTTGACGACGATATCATCCATATACGCTTCCACATTCCGACTGATTTGAGTGAGAAGACACTTCTGAATCATTCGCATAAATGTGGCTCCGGCATTCTTGAGGCCGAATGGCATGGTGATATAGCAGAAGCACCCGAATGGAGTGATGAAAGCTGTTTTTACCTCGTCGGGTCCGTACAGACGGATCTGGTGGTACCCGGAGTAGGCGTCTAGAAAAGACAGTCTCTCGCATCCCGCGGTCGAGTCAACAATTTGATCTATGCGAGGGAGAGGAAAATGATCTTTCGGGCAGGCCCGGTTGATGTGCTTGAAATCAATGCACATTCGGAGCGATTTGTCCTTCTTAGGAACCATGACGACGTTAGCGAGCCACTCGGAGTGGTATATCTCTCGGATAAATCCTGCCGCCAACAGTCGAGCCACTTCCTTACCAATGGCTTTTCTCTTCTGGACGGCGGACCGCCGAAGATGCTCTTTGACTGGTTTTGCAGATGAGTCGACTCTTAGGCAATGCTCAGCCAGTCCCCTGGGAACACCTGGCATGTCAGCGGGCTTCCATGCAAAAATGTCCCAGTTCTCACGGAGGAACTGGATGAGCGCTTCTTCCTATTTCAGGTCGAGTGTTGTGGAGATGTGGGTCGGAGCTGCATCGGGGTCGGTCGGGTGAATGTGAACAGGCTTTGTCTCACCGGACGACTGAAATGCAGATTCTGTGGCGGGTTTCTTGGATCGCAGCAAATCACTCGGATCTGCGTTTTGCTTGTATTCTTCGAACTCGACCGCTGCCACTTGGGAATCGGCAATCTTTGAGCCCTTCTGAAAGCACTCTTCTGCCTTTTTCCGATCACTGGTGACAGTGATCACTCCTTTGGGGCCGGGCATCTTCAATTTGAGGTACACGTAACATGGTCGAGCCATGAACCGTGCATAAGCTGGTCTCCCCAAAATGGCATGATATGCACTCTGAAAATCCACGACCTCAAACGTCAACTTCTCTTTGCGAAAATGTTTTGAATCACCAAACACCACGTCCAGAGCTATTTGGCCGAGTGACTCGGCTTTCTTCCCTGGTATAACTCCATGAAAGCTCATGTTACTGGTGCTCAGTCGGGACATCGGAATGCCCATTCCTTTCATCGTGTCTGCATATAACAAATTCAGCCCACTACCATCGTCCATCAGCACTTTTGTCAGTCGAGTGCCTTCGACAACTGGATCGACCACCAAAGCTTGCCTCCCAGGGGTGGCAATATGAGTCGGGTGATCAGATTGGTCGAATGTGATGGGTGTTTGGGACCATTTCAGATAATTTGCTTTTGCTGGGGCGACCATGTTCACCTCTCGGTTAATGACTTTCAATCGACTCTTGCTTTCCACATATGCAAAGATCATCAGAGTGGAGTTGATACGCGGATATCCTTCATCACTGTCCTCCTTGTCTGCGGCCTTGTCCGACTCCTTCTCCTTGTCCTTAGACTGTTTTCCCTGAAACTGCTGGATCAGGAGTCAACATTGGCGAGTGGTATGCTTCGGGTAGATGATATTCCCCTCTTCGTCTTTCTTCGTGTGGATGTGACACGGCATATCCATCACGTCGTTCCCTTCTTTATCCTTTACCTTCTTAGGGTTCCAGGATCCTTTTGGTTTCCCTTTAAACTTTCCTTGAGTCACGGCCAGAGCCTCTCCAGGAGCTGCCAGTTCAGCCTTCCGCTTCTGTTTCCGACTGGTGTTTCCCTTTTCCGACTGACTCGGCTTGTGCTTGCCGCTTCAGAGTCGGTCTTCTTCTTCGCCGTTGGCATACTTGGTAGCAATCTCCATCATTCGACTCAAGGTCATGTCACCGGTTCGACCAAATTTCAAACTCAATTCTCTGTTCTTGACACCATCCTTAAAGGCGCAGACTGCCTGATGATCAGACACATTCTCCACAGTATGGTGCAAAGTGATCCATCTCTGAATATACTCCCTGAGAGTCTCATTGGTCTTCTGCACGCAGACTTGCAGCTCCGTCAATCCAGCCGGTCGCTTGCAAGTTCCTTCAAACGTTCTGACGAACACTCGGGACAGATCTTCCCAAGTGTAAATGCTGCTAGGAGGTAATTCAGTCAACCATGCCCTGGCAGAACCTTCCAGCATGAGGGGCAAATGCTTCATGGCCACCTCGTCGTTCCCACCACCAATCTGAACCGCCACTCGGTAGTCCTCAAGCCAAGTTTCAGGCTTAGACTCACCAGTCTACTTGCTGACTCCTGTTGCCAACCTGAAATTGGGAGGGATAACTGCGGCTCTGATAGCTCTGCTGAAACATTCAGGACCAGAAACATGCACTCGACTGCTTGTGGGTGCATCTCTGTCGAGTCCACCTCGATGGGCTCTGTTCCGGTCGACTAAGCCTTGCACGATAATGGATCGCGCGTCGAAGCCTGGTTCTCTGGGGTCGACTGGAACTCTTCGCCCCGCACTGAGCTGACGTCTGTCATCTTGCTGCCGAGGAGCGTAAGACCCACCCCTCGGAGGGGAATTGGGCACTCGACGCCTATCATCTCGGTCGAGTCGGTCACCATATTGGTCTCGCCGATTCTCGCGCCCTTCACGCCGCGGAGGTGATCTGGGGCTGTGAGCCGACTGAACCGTATTCGCAGCGACGGATTGACTGTGAATTCTGTTGCGCGACTGTGACACGGCCGAATTCTGATCTCCTGCTGCCCGGAGCAGATCTCTGATCTGCATCAAGCCTCTGCCAGCTTCCGACTGAGAGGGCTGGATGGACTCTGCTATACGGGTCGCAGCTGCTAAATTCTGGATTGGGGTTCGATATACCTGAGTCGGCGGGAAGAGTTGACGTCGACTGGTGTCGGGAACTCGTTGCCGCGCGTGCTCGTCGAGTGCTCGCTGAAGATTCTCCAGGCGAGTGCGTTCGGCCAAATTGGCCAAACGTGCCTCCTCCAAGGCGCGAGCCTCGGGGGTTTCTCCTGCGATGGGAGTATGCAGGGCATCCACGTTCCTCCGGCGAAGTTCCTCTCTTTGCAGAGAGTTGAGTGGCTCGGGCTGGTACTCTTCGTGGTCTCGTGCGGGGTCGCCTCCGTCGCCTGCCCCACCATCACGGGCGAAGCCAGGGGGACTGCGGGGTCCGTCGACCATCAGGATTTCCGCCGCTGGATCACTGCTATCGCACTCGGATGCAGTCTCTACGGAGCCAGTCGACAGATCGAACAGGCCGTAGAGAGATTCGTCGGGCTCGATTGCCGCAACTTGGGTGGTGGCCGTCTGGCGAGCCACCGCGTGCCTCACCCACCGCTGAAGTCTCGACCGGCCCGAGCGCTTGCGCTGGCGGGAGACCGGGAGGGTGGCCGATGGGGGAGTCGATTGATACGGAGTCGACGGTTGCCGCAGCAGAACGCCGCGGACACATGCGCGAAAATGCGTCGCACCGCGGACGGGGAGCGCATCGACGTCGAGTGGAGCCTCCTGGAGCCAGGCGGAGTCGTCGGCGACGAAGGTGGGAGCACCGAGACGGATCTCTCGACCCTCAACCAAAACTCCAGTAGCCACCATGATGAAAGTACTCGGAAAAATCGCCACTTCTCCACAAAATCGCTAAGACACCCGCCCCACGGTGGGCGCCAACTATCGTGGTTCTAAGTCTGACAGTAGAGTGGGGGGTAGGTATGGAGAGGCAAGGTCCTAGCTATGGAGAGGTTGTAAACACAAGAGATGTACGAGTTCAGGCCCTTCTCGGAGGAAGTAAAAGCCCTACGTCTCGGAGCCCGGAGGCGGTCGAGTGGATTATGTGTATATGAGTTACAGGATGCCGAACCCCTCTGCCTGTGGAGGGGGGTGGCTTATATAGAGTGCGCCAAGACCCCAGCCAGCCCACGTAATGACGGGTTTAAGGTGTATTTAGTCCGGGGCGTTACAGGTGACGCCCCACATAAAGTGTCTTTACTATCATAAAGTCTACTTAATTACAGGCCGTTGCAGTGCAGAGTGCCTCTTGACCTTCTGGTGGTCGAGTGAGTCTTCGTGGTCGAGTCCTTCAAGTCGGTCGAGTGAGTCCCTCGTTGGTCGACTGGAAGGTGACCTCTTCCAAGGGTGTCCTTGGGCAGGGTACTTAGATCAGGTCTGTGACCCTACCCTAGGTACATGACTTTCTGCATGGAGTTTTTGGAAGAAATATGTTGAACTTGTTTGACAAACTAAATCTACGCGTCCGCAACTCAGAAAACCATATGTTACTTTGAGTTGTCTCTCTTTAGTTGTATTCTGACCTCTGTCAATCAATTGATAGTCAGGACTAGTTGTGCATTCATGTTACCGATGCCTATTATTCTTGTGGTCCGTCAAGCCATTCTATTCCGGAATGACTAGGAGAAACGAACTCCAGCACCTTATCCATATCTAGGATTGGGTCAAAGCAGTCGTACTCCGCAGATCAAATGCTAATCCAGCTCTTGTTCTATCCCACCCTAGAGTGTTACCATCTTTACGTTGGGATTGTCATGATAATTGCCCCACCTCCTATGAATTCTTGACGCAGTGATACTTCTCGCCATCACTATTCTTTCCTCGGTTACGTGCTATCGCAATCGGAATGCCGACAAGTGAATCTTGATGTGTGAAATCAATACTCCTAGCAACTGTGTTGCTTCGTAGTTAATGGACAATAATCTTATCCTTAGCATGTTGATTATTGAATCATCACCCTAAGGTTGGTCGTGCTACCTTGTCCTTATTTCTGGTGCACACTTCGGTCAATGAGTTAGGATTGTGCCAATCCCTCGCTAATTTGATCATATCGTCTCGCCCCGAAAAGCAAGATTGTTCTCGGGCTTAGTAACATATCGGTGGTTCGTGATTTTCCGAATATCTTCTCGGAGGTATCACCAGGTTGTCACCTGACCGCTATGTTGAGTTCGTGATCAAGTTCGTTTTCTTGCAAACCACCTCTTCTCCAAGAATCTGTGTTGGATACCCTGAGCTAGTTGGTCAAGCTAAACAACAACTTGGGGAGTTGGAAGATAAAAGCTTGCCTAACTTAGTTCATTTCCAAAGGGATATCTTGTGTTTGTGTGTTTGTTGAAGAAAGATGATATCTTCATTGATTGATCCTCGTGATCAGTTGTTGGATCTATTGTCTTACCCAAATCTTTGATTTTGCGTGTGGGTTATCCTCAAATCAAATCAGAACAAATGATGTTTGTAATGTTGTCTTACTCGCAGTTGATCCCTCGAGCATACACCATTATATCCTTTGGTTTGACCAATGCTATCACCTTGTTTACATAGTCGTGGAATTCCACATTATGGAAATCTTGATAAATTGTTGTTGAGCCATCGACAAGATCCTTATCTCCTCCATGATATTGTTGGACATCAAGCTAGTGTTGGAAACTTGTGTAAGCATTTGTTTGTGTTTTGTTCATGAAGCGTATGTTTGGAGGAAAGAAGTGACTACCTATGATTTACGTGAATTAATTTGGTGAAAACTGCCACCGTGAATTGGATAAAGTAGTTATGCATGTGCGAAGTATACTTTGGTATGGTAGATTTGCAACCTCCATCCCACATGTATTTCCTAGCACACCAAGCCACTGATTGATTTGTTCAAGGAAAAGAAGCTCACTCTTAAGACCCGGGGCTTATACAAGGACTTCGATATCCTCGATGATGGTTCCCAATCAGAACTCGGTAGTGTTTTATTGCAAGACTACCATGTGATCATGCTTGTCTGGGACAGCGTGCTCACATGTGTGTAGCAGAAGTAGCTCATGTTTTGGAGCTTACTATTGTAGTTCATTTCCCGAGAATCTCGCAATATCATCTCGTTGATTTGTGTTCCAAACATTCTTTTCAGACATGCTAAGTCTGAAGTATCCTATCACCAATCAGATCTGAATCTTAGGCAGATATGATGGTTGGAACATTCCCAACAGTTGCATTTTGTTCCCAGCTTGCACCACCATTGTGCCAAATTCCCATAGGCTGCCCTCCTCGGCAGTTGTTGTCCAAGATCATCTTCAAAAGTGGACTTACCATGGGTCCCATCCATTTCCGATGATAAGCAAAATCATCCATTGCGTTGTCTTCAACAAGGTAGTCCACATCATCCATTCTAGTCCGAGTATGTCATCCTTTTGAACTCCAAATGATCGATTGTGATTGCTTTAGGTTGGTATAAATAGTCTCAATGATCTATGTATCAAAAATAATTCTTTTGCCACTTAAGGGAATAATTCTATGAGTCACCTCCCCTAAGGTGCCCTGTTATGGAATCATGGTGATTATTTCCTTGCTATCTTGAAACCATGCACCATCTTCTAAGCATGGAATTGTTTCCTACTAATCTGAACCTTCGTCACCTGCTTCTTTCCATCACTCCACATATGTGTTTTTGTTCCTCGGCTCAAGAGATGTTTCTATGTCTCTTTCCGTGAGTTGATCCTCTGATCATTAAGATGATCCATCCCTGTGGAGTTATCTCGCTCTTCTGTCCCCTTGTTGGGTGAAGATCTTGAAAGCAAGGATGTCAAGTTCAAGATGATGCAATGACTCAATATCTTCGACGAGGACAGTTGGATCGTGAAGATCGTGTTAGTTCCCCCCCCCCCTTCGACTTACCCTACGCTTGAATCTCGAGACAAGATTCATGTGTTAGTGGGGTGAGTTGTCACAACCCTAGTCAGTTTATGCATTAGAGTGAATGCATCATGTCTACTTTATTCAGAAATTGAAATGGGGATGACAGAAACCCCCAGCACCACATTAACAAACTAGGGTTTACTAAAATCCTTTTCAATGAACCTGAAATGCCCTTCTAAAATGTTCATCATCTTTGCCTTGGTTTAGAACCTCAGACAAAAATGGTGCACAATTTTATAGGACAACATAAGGTCACTGGATTAAATCATACTCTATTTGCATTTGGACATTTAAATACTATAAAATATTTTAAATGTCGAAATAATCATAATCTAAAATGTTTACTATTGGATATATTTTAACAGTAGCCATGAGAAGGTTCATGATTTTTGGGTTTGTTATGGTATTTGTAATAAAGCCCTGAAGCTAGAGAAGAAATAGAAAACATGGAAAAGAGAGAGAGAGAGAGAGAGAGAGAGAGAGAGAGAGAGAGAGAGAGAGAGAGTTTTACCTGGCCTCACCTGTGCAGCCCACCTGGCTGGCCCAGCTAGCGGCCCAGCCAACTGGCCCAGTCCACCACCGTAGCCCCTCTGTCGCCTTCCTCCTCGCGCCAGTAGGCACGGGCGTGTGCTCGCGGTGCGCTAGCACGCGTGCGGCCATCGACGGCCACCTCCTGCTTCTGCCGACACCCTGGACGACTCCAGACGACACCAGAACCACCCCCCCAAGAATCGCCTCGACCTCTCACCATGCCTCTCTCCTCTGTCTCTCTCACGCGTAGCCGCCTGAACATGCCCGTCGTGCCGCTCACCGTTCACGCGGCCACCGGCCACCCCACGCCTCACCGATGCGCCCAGAAGCTCCGCCACTTTGTCCTCGACCCCCTCACTGAGCTACACAACACAGGATGCCTAGAAGCGCCGCCCCTGACGCATTCTTCTTCCTCGGGTCGCCGAGATTGCTTCCGCCGCCCCGCTCGCTCCGGACCCTCCCCGAGTTCGCCGACCTGCCCTACACGATCCTTGAGAGCTTCTACACCATCTTCTCCTTATCTCCACGATGTTTGCTAGCTCTAGTCACCGTTTCGCCGATGACTGAACCCTGCCACCGTCTGTGCTCGCCGCCGCCGATGCTCCGGTGACCATTTGGTCCCGGGCGTGTGTCCACTAAGCTCGCTGCACCGCATAGAGAATCTCCAGTGCTTCACCCCGCCCGTTTGCACAGCGCAGCCGCGTTCCCGCGCACACCTGAATGCAGGCCGCCGCGGTCGAGCTCCTCGTCGTCGTCTTCGGCCGCCCCAGCCCCTGCAACCACCACCGTTGGATGCACCGCATCACGGCCGTTCCAAGGAGACTAGCCCCGCTTGCTCCCATCACCAGAGTTGGCCGGACGGGCAACGCCGCCGCCTCTGCTTACGACGGCGAGTAACCGTCGGCCTAATCTGGCCATTAGGAACTAATTAGCATTTAGGTTAACACCTGGGCCAATGACAGCCAGGCCCCACCCGTTTAATTAACCTACTAACGAAACTAGTTAGACCTAATCTGATTCCAGTGGACCCATGCGTCAGAACTGACCCAGCTGACGTGGCCGTTGACCAGGCCCACTTGTCAGCCACACAAGCCAGCAATGTGACACTGATCAATGGGCCCCACCGGCCAGGTTTGACCTGGACCGTCTCCGTTGACTGCTGACGTCACAGTGACGCAATGCTGATGCAATAAGTATTTTATGGATTTATTCTTAAACAGGAAATTCCAAAAAATATCACAAACTTCAAAAATTCATAGAAATTGTTTGTAACTCCAAATGCAAAGACTTATATATGAAAATTGATCAGAAAAATTCAATCTTTCCATCTGTACTAGTTTCATACATGTCCGAACACTTTAACCTTGATGTTTAGATGAAACAAGTTAATGCACTAATATGACGTCTTATTTTGGGTTTGCATATGAATCTTTGATTCAAATGACCTTAAACCAACCTATTCTAAGTTGCATTAGCCAAAACACACTCATTTTGCCATGTCATTGCATGCATCATATTGTTGCATATTGCCATGTGATGATTGTGCTTCGATGTGTTCTTCGTGGTAGGTTCTGCCTCCGAGAATATTCACGAGTATCCAGCTAAAGGGCAGTACCCCTCGACCACTCTGTCAGGCAAGAAAACCCCCCTTGTTCATTCTGATACAATCCCACTCTCTCACTCCCGCTCTCTTTTACCGCATTAGGACAACAACGATTCAACTGTTACGTGCTGCGGTAGTTTAACCCCTTTCCTCTGCATGACCTGTCATTGCCACAGTAAATAGATGAAACCCACTAGCATGAGTAGGAGTTGTTTGAGCCTAGATGTGCCTACTCATTCATGCTTGTTTGTCATGCCTGCCACTTCTTAGAGTTGAGTCATGTCTGATTCATCGGAGATGAATTGGAATGGTGATGAACATGTCCTACTGTGTGTGAGCTAAGTGTGTGAACATGATTTGGTAAACATAGGGGTGAGAGGCCATGTAGGAGTACATGGTGGGTTGTGTCATTGAAGCCGCCCTTAGGAACTGAGTTCTGTGTTTGTGATCCATTAACAACTACTACCACATGTTGGGCCCTGAAATATGACCCCGCTCGACTGATTAACTGCCGATGTCCTCTATCCAGGAGTTGCAACTAGTTTCTGGTGTTTGTAGGATATGTGTTGGAGGCCGTGCGTAGCACTGACCCTAGGGGTGGGCTATGATGCGGTAGATACACCATGGCACAGTCTACCAGGTGCCCGTTTGGTGTCTCAGGAACCCTGCACACATCGTTTGGGGCTGTGAGTGAAACCCCGGCCGGATCTCCTCGCGGATGGAACCCGAATAGGCGATTAGAGACTTGTGTGGTTAGTAAGGTCGTGGTCTACACCCATGTCGGCTTTCGCTTGAAGTCTGCCGAGCACATGTCGTGTGCAGACGCTAAGTGGTGGAAACATGTGTGAAGAAGTACACCACTGCAGGGTTATAAATGATCTATTCGAATAACCGCGTCCGCAGTAATGGACTTCTTGGTTGCCTATAACAGTTCATAGACAAGTGAAAGTGGATACTCTAAAATACGCAAGATAAGCGTGAGTGCTATGGATGGTTTTCTCGTAAGGAGACGGGTGCAGATCCATAGTGATGTATTGATTGGTGAATATGTGGACCCGTGTGCGCCACCTCAAAAGAGTTACTTGTAGTCGTAGTTCAGGTTAGCCACTGAGTCAAAGCTGGCTTGCTGCAGTTAAATCCACCACCCCCTTTGTTAATACCGATGCATCTGTAGCTAGTTCTGATGTAAGTCTTGCTGAGTACATTTGTACTCATGTTTGCTTATTTTATGTTTTTGCAGAGAGACTTCAGTCTCGCTAATAGTTCTGCGTGGAATTCGACGATTAGCTTGATACCTCAGCTACGATCTTGTGCCCTTGGCAGGATCTGGTAGATAGTCAGGCTTCTCAGCCTTTTTCATTTGTAGATGTCTTTACCCAGTGGAAGCACCAGACTTGTCAAATTCCGGACTACATTGGATCGGTATCAACATCCTAAGCCACATTGATCTAGCATGTAACACATCATATCACTTTGCGGCCTCACGCATGATATCCCCACAGGTGCCACCTTACCTGGCCCGGTACCGTTTGTGCCTTTTGCCTCACGTATATGATAGTGTTGCTAGCATCCATATGACAAAGAACCCGGGCTGACATGACTAGTCGTGAACCCAAAGTGGCACTAACTTATAGGGACAGGCATACATGACCCAACAACAAATGTGTCGGTCATCAGCGGGTGAAATTCGGGCTGTAGCAACTAGGCTAGTAGGACTTTGGGAATCCGGGCTGTAGGAGGCTAACAGGACTCCGAAAGACACCGCGTGACATTTCCCCAAAGGGATAGACACAGGATCGAAGAAGGACACATGCCGTCCAGTCTAAGTGTTCTGAAGCAATAGCAACTGGGCTAATAGGACTGCGATAAACCGGGCTGTACCAGACTACCATGGCTCAGTGGAAGCACTTGACTAAATTTCCCCATAAGAGAGGCTACCAAGGATAGACAACTAGGTTGTCGGATCCCACACATACCAAGCATTTCAATCATACACACAATATGCTCGATATGTGTAAATACAACATGACATCACAACAAAACTCTATGACTCAAAGTATTTATTCATAAGACTCCGAAGAGTCAGACATTACAAACAAGGGTCTCATTACCCAGCATTCAAGTCAGACAAGCAATAGCACAAGCGGAAGCTTAAACATGTCTGAGTACAGACAACTACAAATGAAAAGGGCTGAGAAGCTTTGACTATCTACCTGATCCCGCCAAGGGCACAAGGTCGTAGCTGAGGAATCAAGCTAAACGTCGAAGTCCACGCGGAACTACTAGCGAGACTGAAGACTCTCTACAAAAACATAAATTAAGCAAACGTGAGTACAAATGTACTCAGCAAGACTTACATCAGAACTAGCTACATATGCATCGGTATCAACAAAGGGGGTGGTGGAGTTTAACTTCAGCAAGCTAGCTTTGACTCAGTGGCTAACCTGAACTATGACTGCAAGCAACTCTTTTGAGGTGGCGCACACGAGTCCACATGTTCACCAATCAATACACCACTATGGATCCGCTCTCGTCTCCTTACGAAAATGCCATCCATAGCACTCACGCTTATCTTGCGTATTCTAGAGTATCCACTTTCACGTGTCTACGAACTGTTATAGGCAACCCAAAAGTCCATTACCGCGGACGCGGCTATTCGAATAGATCATTTATAACCCGGCAGGGGTGTACTTCTTCACACATGTTTCCACCACTTGGCGTCTGCACATGACATGTGCTCGGCAGACTTCAAGCGAAAGCCGACGTGGGTGTAGACCACGACCTGACTAACCACACAAGTATCTAGTCCAGGTTTATTACCTATTCGGGTTCCATCCGCGAGGAGATCCGGCTGGGGTTTCGCTCACAGCCCCAAACGATGTGTGCAGGGTTCCCGAGACACCAAACGGCCGACTCGGTACACCAGGCCATGGTGTTTCTACCGCATCATAGCCCACCCCTAGGGTCAGCTGTACGCACAGCCTCCAATACATATCCTACAAACACTAGAAACTAGTTGCAACTCCTGGATAGAGGACATCAGCGGTTAATAAGTCGAGCGGGGTCATATTTCAGGGCCCAACGTGTGGTAGTAGCTGTTCTTGGATCACAAACACAGAACTCAATTCCTAAGGACGGCTTCAATGAGACAACCCACCATGTAGTCCTACATGGCCTCTCACCGCTACCTTTACCAAATCGTGTTCACACACTTAGCTCACACACAGTAGGACATGTTCATCACCATTCCAATTCATCCCCGATGAATCAGACATAACTCAACTCTAAGCAGTAGCAGGCATGAAAAACAAGCATGAATGAGTAGGCACATGTAGTCTCAAACAACTCCTGCTCATGCTAGTGGGTTTCATCTATTTACTGTGGCAATGACAGGTCATGCAGAGGAAAGGGGTTCAACTACCGCAGCATGTAACAGTTGACTCATCATTGTCCTAATGCAGTAAAAGGGAGCAGAAGCGAGAGAGTGGGATTGTATCGGAATGAACAAGGAGGTTTTGCTTGCCTGGCACTTCTGAATATATTATAGCTCTTCATCGGTGTCATCGAACTCATCGTCGGAAGCACATCTATCGAAAGGCGACAAATACCGGCAACAGAGATGGAAAACACAATCAATGCAATGCATAATATGATTCATGATCTTGACATGTCAATATGCTGTGTTTTGGCTAATGCACCTTAGAACAGGTTGGTTTGAGCTCATTTCAATCAAAGATTCAAATGCAAACCCAAAATAAGATGTCATATTAGTGCATTAAC